>NW_005054343.1:515888-520888 GCF_000277835.1 Geospiza fortis | reverse complement strand
TGAGATTGGGAAAAGATATATTAAAATGTGGATATTATTTTGAGTGACAACATTCCTTTGTTAGAATGCTATGTGTCATCATGAAATTAAATTTGTTGGTGTACCCTGTTCCTGAACTAAGATTATATTTTCATACCATATAGGTACTGTTTATATACCAGTAGCAAATATATACATATGTATGGTTTGAATGCAATTTTTGAAGTGGATTAATTAGAATGTGCTTATTAGAATGGATGACACTGTTTCTTTTAGGGATTGTAGTGCTGAATTTTGATATGCAGAAATTCATTGTTTCTAAAGTCTATTTGCTTTATAGATAGGCTCATATAGTTTTATCTCCAGCTCCCAAAATCAGAACTGCTATCATTCATCTCCTGGTTATATTAGTGCAGCATTGTTACAAGTTGCTGAATACACATAGGGCCCTGTCAGAATCCAGGGATCTCAAAGAACAAAAAAATTTCAAAACTAGATTATTGAAACGCTTAACGAGAAGACACTGTGGCAGGATAAATGTCAAATCAATAACTTAATGCTCATGATTGAGTATCCTGGGTTTTAACTAATGATTACCTGTTTATTGATCTACCTTTTGACACCAAAGTCAGAAATACTGTGATACTCTTTATTTTAAAAAAATGACAGGAAAAGGAATCTCATGCAATACAACATCTACATCAGTGACTATTTCCATAGCATGCTGATAGCTGGATATGGTTCAATTTACTTGTGTTATTTGCAGCTAGTGAAGTTAAAATAGATGGGCCTCCCATTTTAATATGACCTCATATCAGTTAATTTATATTAGGTCATATCTCAAAGTTTCCAAGGTACTTAGCAGGCATAGACCTCAGTGGAATGTAAAGCAGACAGTGTGTAAGGTCATCACAGAGGAGAATTGCAACCATGAGCCTTGCTTAGGGTGCACAGCCCTGAGCTCCTTTGTTGGATGTTAATAGCTTTCACTTGTCAATTTAGAAAAATTACTACTAAATAATAATAATAATAATAATAATAATAATAATAATAATAATAATAATAATAATAATTTCATTTCCTGTGTTTGCTTGTTTTTATAATTTTACAGTGACTAGTGCTCACTTGTTTTTTTTCTTTCATTTCACCATTGTAGCTGATACAAAATTCCCATTCCATTAAAATCCAGTATTTATAGAGTTGTCCATTTCTTCCCTAAGCATTTGTGGGCTGTGATCCTTTTGTGCTGTCAGGTAAAAACTGCAGCTGCCTCTCTGTGTAGTGCTTGGCACTTTTTTAGGTGTGAGGCAATCTGGGTAGAGGTGATGATGCTGTTGGCAAGCTCCTAAGGTAACAAGTGCAATTTCAGTCTCAAGAATCAAGTTATGTTGATTTTTTGGCTATTTTGTTTTTTCAGTTCTTGATATTCCAACATACATTGTTGTGTTTTGGTTGCTCTTTTGGTTTTTTGTTGTTGTTCATTTAATATATTTTCTTCCTGTGCAGTTTGTATAAGAACAGCTTTCTCTCTCTAAGCAGCAGTGGTGTCTGTTCAATCTAGCAGTAGAACAAAAGGAGTTCCAGGTAAGGAGAACAGGAGAGACAAACTGGTTGACAAGTCGCATTGTAATCAGGGTATGGGAGAGGTACTCACCTGTAAAATAGTCAAATTCTGCCAGCTTTGCTTGGAAGTACATTCCCATCCCACAGATAAAGATACTTCAGTAGATGAATATGGATTCCACAACTTGACCTAGTGGACAGGCATCATCAAACTGGTAGGGGGCTTGATGGAGTTAAATTTGATGAGTGGTCTCTTTTTTATTGAGGTGGCTGCTTAGCCTGGGTAAAATTATATTATATTATAATACCATCTAAATCAAGATAATGACTCATGAATGTATTAATTAAGGATTATATCTCTTGCTGCTTAGCTTGTTTTCTTGTACAAATTTATATATACAAAGTTCACTGAGAAGCCCAGAGTGCTTAAGTACTTCATTTCTTGCCTAAAAACTGAAGTGAAGCTGAATCACAGTCATTTGTCTTGATTGCATTCATTTAAAAATAATCATTTGAGTAAGAATGTTATTTGAACCTGCAAGCAGTAAATATCCAATCTTCATGTTGTTTGCTTCAGCCATCTCTTTTCAAATGTACAAAAAATTCCGACACCTTTCCAATGAAGATGGGTTTGGGGCAGGGAGAAAGAGGAGGGGAAATATGTTGAACTAAATTAGTAAGAAACTCTGTTTCTGTCTGTGACACACATATCAGTGATAATTAGAGAATTTTGTTTTCAAGAAAAGTCACCTTGACTTCAAAAACTAAACAAGTCCTGAAGGAGCTGCTGATTATGGTGCATCTCTGATTGAATGGTTGAGCACATTTTTAAGCACTCCTCTTGCTGAAATTGTTCACATGAAGTTCTTCCCCCCCTTTTTTTCTTTATTCCACTCCCCCTGAACAGAGTAGGTTGGTCAAGTTGATCTCTTGTTTGAAATTCAATCAAGGGCATTAAAGTGTAAACCAGTTGGAAAAACAAATTGCTTAGGGAAATAATTTGCTTAAACAACAACAAACAAGCACTGGTAATCTTCTTACAGAAATTAATGAAGGGAAAACCCCCTCAGCTTGGGTGGATAATGATCCTTAGCTATCATGTAACAAGCCTAGAAGGTTTAGGGAGAAGGTGAAAATTAAGAAAGCTGGATTAAACTGAATTTCCAAAAGAACAAAAGAAATTCAGGATAAAGATCAGTTCTCCCACTTTGAGATTGAAAAGTAGTTCTGAACTGTAAAGAGCCTAATCCTTTATGCAAATCTGGTTTAAAGTTAAGTTTTCATCTTGGAATGTTTTTTATTTCTACTATATAGCTAAGAAATTAAATACTTAAAAATAAGTCAGACAACTATCTTGTTAACAGTCACTTTACACAATGAAAACTTTTTCATCAGGTAGAGCTATAAAACTGGTAAATGTGAAAAAAAATTACCTTTATCTTCTCATGATTGTCTTTAATGCTTATTCTTTACTAATTAATCTCTTCAAATTATTTAACCACAAAATTGAGATCTCTTCACATTAGGGCCTACCCCAGAGGATTTTCATGAGGGACTTCCTGATTACTCAACAAAATTTAATTAGTTTTCTCAGTACCTTCATGTTTATCTTTTAATAATGATAGGAGCTACCTTCACTTCCACTGAGAAATTAAACTTCCATTTCAGTTGGTCTTCACTGAAACAAATAAGCTGCTGATTTATTTATTATGTCATATATATTTTACTTTAAAATGTAAATGGGTATATCAGTAAAAGTTTTTAATTATCCTATTTCTGTTTAGTTTTGGAAAAGATCATTGAAAACTGCAGTTAATTATCTGTTCCTCCACACACACACAAAAAAAAAGAAGAAGTGTTCAAGTTGTCTTCTGTCTTTTCCCTTATCTTAAGGCTTATCATTGCTCAAGGTTTGTTTTAAGTCGGTGGAAGTGCTGAAAAGCAAAGTGATGGAAATACGTGTTTTGTAACTGTTGGGACAGGTGGAACATTTCTGTCAAAATATCACATGAAAGCGGTACTAATTAAATGAAAAAGAGGTATTTGGGGATCTGTGCTCTGTCTCGAGGTGGACCCTGGGGGAAGCCAGTTGGCAGTCGTCACCCAGCTCAGCTCAGTCCTAATGCAGTGGAAGTTGGAGGTGGATGCTCGTTTGGGCTCCCAGCCCACAAACACTTAGAGGCACACTCAGATTTATGGGACAATTTCAGTGCATCAAGTTAACTGCATACCTAGGCATGCCTTTGCAGGAGTGGGGCAGTGCTTTGTCTAGTCACACATAGCTCACACGTTTTCAGAGGAATGGTGACATCAGGAGGTGTAAGAATTTCAGGATACTTACTCAACAGGTCTGAAAGGTATTACACATGGTGTGAAGCCTGCTGAAAAATGTCATTTAATCTTGAGGGATGAGGGGTAGAGTGCAGGGGAATATTGCCTTTAAAATCAAGGCAGTAATAATTACTTTGAAGCTTTGTACTGTGATATCACCTTACCATTAAGCCTGATGTCCTCCTTTTGGGGAATTTCTCCTGGCCTATTCCAAAATACATTTAAAGTGTAAGGTAATATGAAGTCAATGAAGCTCGTGAAACTTTAAAGTTCTTAGAGACTGATTGTTTTACATTTCAGTCTAGATTAGATCAGACTGAGCAGAAGTCACTTCATATGAAATATCCTCGAGTGTGTAATCGTTTGATTTAATTTTGTAGCCTCGATCTAGAATTTAAGTGAGGAGAGTGAAGAAGTCCTTCACATTCACTTCATTGAATCTCTTTTCATGGCTTGTCAATAATTCCTTATATGAACAGATATACAGGAAATCGTACATGCTTTGAAAGCTTGAGTAGCTGTCTAAAATATTCCAGTTAAAATCTGTTTATTCCTTTTCTTTCTAAAAGAATTTTAAAAAGTGTTAGAGGGAATTTTTAAAATCATGCTTAAAATAATGATCATATAAGTGTTTACACAGTTTTTGAACAAAAAAATTCCAGCTTCCAAAAGGCATCTCTCTCAAGTACGAAAAAAAAATATGCCTTCAACATAACATTTTTAAAAAGCTGTTTCAACCATATTAATATAGGAATAAAATTATACCAAACTATGTTTCTTAAAAATTATAATATTTACAGTTCTTATCTGGTTCCTGTGTCTAGAACATTGAGCACTGACAAGACTGTAGGGCAAATACAGAATATCTCTGCCCAGTAGGGCAATGCAGGGAATCACAGTCAGGGACCTGGAGCACAGAGAGTCTCAAGTCCTGATCCTCAATGATTTTTTAGGTGCTTAATACATTTCTTTCAAAAAAAAATAGAGTTCTTACTTATTTTCATTGAGAGTTAGATGCTTAACAGGAGTATGTTTTCTAACCACATTTGAATATCTTGACCTGAATGATCAAGATATTTTCATAGAATAGTGATTTAAATTTGGTTTCCCAAATCTTAGGCTCGATG
>NW_005054343.1:510874-515834 GCF_000277835.1 Geospiza fortis | reverse complement strand
CTTTAGTTCCTGGGCCCCTCTTTCCTGCAGCCATTCTCCTGCAGATTAACCCCAAATACTGCTGCAAAGTAGATGAAACTAAGATACAAAATATGTTCATGGTTAGTGGTGCAAATGTCCCTCATACCCATAAAATGGTGTACCTTGTATTTTCTGATTTGTTTCAGTGTCTAACAAAATCTAGGCATGAAGTAAGAGGCCATCCTAATAAATATGAATACATCCATCCAAATAATGCCTGGCCAAGTCCAACTCCTAATAATTTTGAATTCAATGTCAACAGCTTTGAAAATAAAATATAATGGTTTGAAGATTTTTGGACACAAAGATGAGGTAAATTTAGTAGCATCTGTTAATCTTAGAAGTTTTCTAGCACAGCTGTCTATGATTTTTAAGTGCCAAGTAAAGTTAACAGGTTATTGGGATCCTCTTCAGCATTTGTGACACTAATTACATGCCAAGAGAAACTGTGAAGGAAAGAAAAAAATCTGTGGATTCTTTCCGGGGAAGAGACTTAGTCTAAGATGCTTGTAAATTAAAGATAGGATATGTGCTCCATGTAGCAGCACATATCACTGCTAGCTATATTTTTCAGCTTGCTCTTTGCCAGCTTAAAATTCTGCCTTAAAAATGCCTGTGTGTATATATACATAGGATCTAGGAACTGTTGCAATAAAATTGGCTTGCTGGGGACTCTCTTTACAAAAGTTCAGAGTTGCTCACCTGCTAAAGGAAGGAGCTGTAGTGCATCCATGGAGCTTGGACTGTTCTTCAGCAGACAAGATTTACTGAAAAGTGGGAAATGTTTGCTCTTAAAATTCACTCACAGCAGGAAATGTTTTCATACTAATTTTATTGAAACTACAAAGCACAAGGAGGGTTTGGCTTTGAGAAATAATCCCAGTACTCCAGAGGTCCAAAAGTAGGAGTGATAGCAAGAAATAACATATGTTCTAATAAATGTTTTGTATGCTGGTGGCTCAAGTTTGGGAGGAGCTAAAATCATCTAAGATAATTTACTCATATTATGAAACTATCACCAAAAGGCCTCCAGCTTTCTATAAGAAACCTCTGTCTAGTTTAGCAGGAACTCTGTATGATTCCTGAAGGTGCCAGTGTTTTTGCTGATTCCTGATTGCTGTGTTTTGTGTGCTAGTCCATGTAAGAGATTTCCAGAGTTCCTTACTACTGCAGAGCTGGCTGTTCTAGCTGAGAAATACATCAAGCTTGCAGGAATGTCCTAAATTTGATATTGCCTTGAGGTCACATAGAGCTGTATAGTGGACCACAGAGGAAAAAGAATTAAATGAAAAGTCTTCTATCTCTGTTTTCTCACCACTATCTGAGTACCTTATTGCAGGACTGAGAAAGCACCATTCCAATAATATCTTGCTTTAGGCAGAGCTCTTCTCAGAGACTTAAAATTATTTATAAGCAGTTGTGGAATCCAGGTACCCTTCTGTAAATCAGGACCAGTGATGTGACCTTGAGTAAAATGGAAATAAACAGCATACTAACATGTATATGCTTTTGGTATAATTGTATGTGTAATATACTTATAATGTGTAATTATTTCAGTTTTACCAATGAGGGAACTAAGACACAGAAAATTAGGTATGTCATGTGAGATAACACAAGAGTTTAGAAACAAAATCGCTTTATTCTGCTTTTGTAAGCTGTAAGAAAGTTGTCCTACTCTTCTTTTTTGCTGATAATATTGCATATATCATCACTCAAATATTTTCCTAGTATGAATTCTATGGACCTTCATTATCCAGTTAAACAGTTAAAAAATCACTCATAGTCTGTGTAGACTGCAAATCCATACTTTGGGAAGCAGTTTTGAAATATCTCATATGTCTGATTTTTATTTAAAATGTAATTGTCAGTTAATTCACTATCACATTTAATAACCTATACAATGCATAACTATAACTGCAGACTCTATCCTCAATTTTTCACATTTATGGGCTTTCTTGTATATAAATCTAAGGAAAAGTAGAGATAGGGCAGTTGCATGTAGAACTCCATAAATAATAAAGTGCTTGAGGCTGCTGCCCAAGTTGTGAAAGAAACACTGTTTTTCTCCTATGACATGAAGCTTTAAGGACTTTCTGTCCTGATCAAGAAGGAATGCTTTAATAAGCATCCATGTTAGAGGGTTTGTGCTGTGTAAGCTTGGTGCAGACCATATGGGCAAAAAGGCACATTGTGTGGCGACAACTGCCCTGCTTGTCATCCCCAATCATACTTGCTCTAATCCTTGTTTTAATTTACTCTGCTTGTACAGCACCAATCCTGCCAGTGCAGTCCTTAGGGTCCCTTCATTCCTGCCATTTATGACAAGGAATATGCAAAGGCACAATTATTCATCCACTAAGGTGACAGAGAAGGGCTCTGCTTGGGAATATGTTCCCAGACTTGCAGCATCATAATGTCAGTTGTTAAAGCACTTTGCAATTGCAAACAATTCTTGAGAGACTTTTTTTTTTAATATAAGAATTTTGAATGCAGAAGTGCTAAGACTAAATGAATACTTATTGATTAAGTAGTGCAATGCTGGAAAGTTTCCATAAATAACATTCTTCATACTGTGTCTTTTACTCAAATGGAATAAATAGGATTTTTTTTGTGTGTTTCCCCTTCCACTAAATTATCGTGCTCTTATCATTTGTTTAACTCCAGACAAAGGATAGTATGTTGAGCCACCCTTATTAAGTCTTACATACTGTATATTGTTTATATTCTGCTGTACAACACATTCCTAAACTGACAAAAAAAATAGCCAACAAAAAACTCTCAAGTGTAGCATTCAGCCTCTCAAGTCCATGATGTATTTCATTTGCTACGGTCAGAGCAATTTTAACAATGCCTTTCATTTTCTTATAGCCTAAAATGATTTTCTTTCTGTGAGGCCATTCTCCAAAACTTCTCTTCCCTTTTCAGGGTATCATTTGCAATTTAAAGCTAACCTGGTGAGTGTACTCACAATAGGCTTGCCCATAAAATGGTTCAAGGCCTGCCTGCATGCCTAATGAGGTTGATGTTGAGCTATTTAGCTCTTTGTCCTTCCATAATATCTACTTAATGCAGTTCAATGGGAGTGGATTGTTAGAAGCATTAAAGATTCTATTAAGTCTTTACTAAAGCCACTCTATTCTAGTCCAGCTGTATAGTGGCAAGAGCATTAAATTTGAGAATGTAGTGGGAACAAGGGACCTGAAAAAGCACCTATAAAAAAAGGACAAATTTCCTAACGAAGTAAGACCACACTCAATTTAAGACCTGTTACTTTTGTATCTAGATCTAAAGACTTTCTCAATGCGCATCTCACAGTGTTCTGAATTAACTCTAGTTTCCCTTAATGGATGAACAAGATACAGTTTAAATCTTCATTTATTTACAAAGCACGCGAGTAGATTTTTGCTTCACCACACTATTGAAAACAAATAGCATTATGACTTTAATCTCAGAGAAACTACCAAAATCTTGCAAAGGCCTCCCTTCAGATAACATTTAAATGCAATAGATTTTCCCATTTGCCTAAACACTGTAGTAAGACTGGTCTGCATCAGGAATTCTGTGCGCTTTGAGAGGAAGATAAACAACGCTTCTGACAAAAAAGTATTCATTCAATGCCTTGTTTTGCTTAAGGGTTTGTTTTTTTTATCAGGTCTGTATGGTGCTAGCCACCAGCACTGAGGAGAAGAAAAAAAAAGAAGAAGGGGTAGAATGGCCAGGATTTCACACAGTTGGCATTGACTTGGCTTGAAGAGGCAAGCACTAAGCTGTCTTTTCAACCATAGTAAAAACCCTCCATCTGGCCACCCTGAAACTCTGTTAGCTTGTTCAACTCGCTGTCGGCTGATTGGGCTTTGTGAAGCAGAAGTAACAACATCAATAGTATAAACCCTTGCCACTTGAGAGTATTACATTTCATTTCATGCTTGACTTAATCAAAACTGGGGAAATGAAATTTACACCTTTTTGATGTTCTTTTCCCTGCTGTTTAAGGAGAAGAATCTTAACCCATTTGATCTTCACATGCACCCAATAAATGACCAAATATGCCAAGCTGCCAAAAGCAGACGGCTGCCAGTTGCCAGTTTATGTCAGGTCACTGTGAGAGAGCTTAATGCAGAAGGTCTTGAGTTTCATACCAAATACTTTGGTTTGCAGCACGGTATTTTGGTTGCAGTGTCAACAATTTAGCTCCCCTCCCTATTAATATTAAACTATTATAAAGAAAGCAGAAATGTCTATTTTTTTTTTTTTTGTGGAGGGAAATGTGTTAGCAGCCGGCTGTTGCGTGACAGTCAGGAAAGAGTGACAGAGAGAAAATGAAGCTGGATTGGAATTGCTTCTTCAAACCCTTGACATTTGTTCCTTTATTTCCTGGCTCTGATCTACACGATATACAGTTGTTGTTGTTGTTTTTCCTGCTAATAACAAGACAGTGCAGCGCCGGTTTAGAGACTGAGTGAGTGAAAAATGGGACTGGTGATAAGGCTTTCCCTGTGCCTGGGGGGAGGCTCATTAAGTGGGAGATCAGATCGCTACAAAATACATACATGAATAAACCCAGCGACTAACAAAGTTTGCTCTGCAACTTGCTGATGGAGAAAGCGTTTGATTGAGCACACCCGGGTCTGGGAGGAGGCTTTGCTGCTCGCTTGGCTGCCGAGCTTGGACGTGTCACTTGGCCTCAGCACCCAGCACGGGTGTTGGGGCGGGTGGATCTGCTGTCAGCACCTGCACGGGGCTGGATCCCACCAAAAAACACACACAGACACAGTGCAACAGGTCCTGCCTTGCCCGCCGCCGTCCTGCTCCCTCCAGAGACCTTTCGCCTTTTGTCAAGGGCCCACATTTATGACTTGATGAAAACATTTGTAATAGATCATCAAATACTGATACATTCTGTGGGACAATATCCCATTTGTTAAATATAAATTAACAT
>NW_005054343.1:485203-510799 GCF_000277835.1 Geospiza fortis | reverse complement strand
CGAGGGCCTGTAAAGGAACTTGTCTCGAATGGTGATCCTCAGGCTCTTGTGTGACAAGGTACATAGTTTCTATTCAGGAACAGGCAGATTATCGGTTACTATAGTTTCCCTAATGCTCAAATGGAGCTGAGGCCTAAGCTGAACAGAATAGGTTAAAAGGTGCCGATGTTTGGGCCTGCGAAACCACATGTTGAGAGTCAGAGACCAAACAACACAAAGAGCACATCTCTCCGGTCTTTGATGTCTTCTCTGAGGGATGCGGAGTGAGAAAAATGTGGCTGTGCCCCCTGGCCCAGCGGCCGGACAATGCGGCAGTGTGGGAGCGCGGGGGCCGTGGGGCTCCGGCGGAGCCCGGCTTCTGCTGGGCCTCGGCACAGCCCATCGGCGCAGCCCGTTGGCACAGATCCCAGCAGAGATACCAGCAGAGATACCAGCAGAAACCAGCAGAAACCCCAGCAGAAACCCCAGCAGAAACTCCGGTCACCGCCACACACTGCTACCCTCTTTGCACTCCCATGGGCCTGCACTGTGGTCTTAAACACACACCAGCTTAGGAACTTGAAGCACTAAGTTTAACTAGAGTTAATTTGCTGTTTTCTGCATTTGTTTCCATTTATCCTGTTCTTTAGCATTTCCTTTGTGTTGTGTGCTTTAAAACTCTTAATATCACTTCAGCTAGCAGCTTTTTATTTGCCTGCGTGCCCCAGCGTCTGCTCAGAATCCACTGCGGAGTTGGTGCAGCGGCTGCTCTGTGCTTCCTGCATGAATCACTGATTCTGCTCTTTTTTCCATTTGCAAGTACACAGTGTTTTTAAGCAATTCATATTCACCATAAAAATGTTCCTTGTAGGATATCCCCTGATAGCACAAGTGATGCTTTTGCATTTTTCATAAGCAAGATTAAAATACCCATTCCTTGTGCTCACGTAGTAGGTCTCCTCTGTTCTGCTGCAACTCAGTTTAGTATTTTAATTTTTTATTAAAACCCTCATAAGCAAGATAAATGTGCATTGGTACTAAAGGAAGACTGCCAGTTTTGATAGGTTATATTGCCTCATTTTTCTGCTGCTCTTTAAGTATTCCAGCACTCAATGTCCAAGTATTATGCAAAGCAAAATTAATCAGCACCTGCATCTTTTAAAATAATAGAATTCATGAATTCTAAAGTTTTATCAGCGTTATTGTAATTCTGATTGTCGTCAGTTCTTTATACCATTATAGAAAAATATCTAATTGTAACAACTGTATTCCTATAGTGAACATATTACTTGAATTCAAACCCTAACAATGGCAATAGGATAACTGTCCTTGAATTTGAGCCTTTTGTGATACATCAATAGGCTTACAATGTGCTGAATTAGCAGGCATATTAATGGGCAGATGCAGCACCAGCCCATTCTTTTTACCCAAATCTTCTTATGCAAATACCCCATGAA
Source organism: Geospiza fortis (assembly GCF_000277835.1). Lineage (NCBI taxonomy): Eukaryota > Metazoa > Chordata > Aves > Passeriformes > Thraupidae > Geospiza > Geospiza fortis. The sequence goes on along the minus strand of NW_005054343.1, from coordinate 509,363 downwards.
TCCAGTTCAAAGAGCTAGCTTTAAAATGAGCTTCTACACACATTCAGATGGGTCCTTTCACAACTGCAATGGGACTTAGATAGAAAGTGACATGAGAAAAGTTTAGACACTTGTTTTTATAACTGAACATGATCTTGTTATCATAATCTGATACTGGTAACTGGCATGGTCTGGTTGTAGAATTTTAAGCCTTTAACAGAGGGAGATAATCTAGGCCTTTGTGCTACAATGTACTGAATCCTGCACTTGGTGAAAGCTATCAATGAGAATCGCAGTTCATGCTTTTTCAAACAAAACTTTTTCATGGTAAAAGCTTTTATCCTATGATAATTACTTAACTGATTGTAGCGGTGCCTTTAACGTCAGTGAGCTCATAACAAGGACACATAAAAAAGGCTATGTTATTTTAGAATAAATAAATTATCAAATAAACAGTTTTTGTTTGCTTGTTGAACTAAATGGTAATGAGGTCATTATTAAAAATGCTAATGCACGGCAGCATGGCTGGTAAAAGTTAATGTATTTTATGATCTTTCTTTTGTTTGCTCTGTTTCTTGTGATTGTTTCTCGTCAACAGCATCTGGACAAGAATGGTTTGGATGATTTAATTGCAAATTTAGGAAAACCTGCCAAAGGAAAAGAAGGGTAATAGTTTTATGAGATTGACAATGTTGAAACCCCTTCCTTTGGAGTTAATTTTATATTTGTCTGCAATTTCAATCAAAGCCTATGGTTTTCTAGGTAGTAGATTGGATTTTTTTAAACTGTCTATTTTAAGAAGTCCAAAAGCTGGTGAGAAGGAATTTCGTGTTGACATTTCCCATACATGCTGACCAAGCTTCATTAAAGAATATTCTGTAGGAAGCATAAAGACAACCAAGAATCGATTCTCAGCTGGAGCAAATTGGCATAACTAATTGACTTCTGTGGATCTGGTCAACACTGTCTCAGCCTTGGCCAGTGTGTGGAGTTGATAGATGTAGATAATTTAAACTACATGAGATTATTGCAAAAAATGAGAGGGGAAATAATCTGCTCTTTTATCATTGCATTTAGGTAATCATAATGTATATTAGACTAGTCATGTACAGCATTATCACTTGGTTTATTCTTCATAATTTTTTTCTGAAATGAGTATTTATACTATGTTCTGAAGCACTAATGAGGTAATTCTTGTACCAAGAACCTCGATGCAATAGATGAACATAGAAGCCAGCATATCTCATGCAGTTATTTTTAGACTAATACAAGAATTTCATGTAGGATTTCATGTTCATACCAGTAAAAATATTATGGGTTGTGCTTGATAGCCTTCATGGAGGAATGCTTTATTACATAAGAGTTCCAGATTCTTCTTCTAGACTGTTTGTGTTTCAGTGTTAATCAGCAGCATTATTTTGGGACATAAAATATTTGGCCAAATCTTTGATTTTCAGAATTGTTTTCTATTTTCTGTAAACCTGCAAGAGAAAACTTATGTGCTGAAAGAACGTGTCAAGTTAATGTATGGGTACAGGGAGGGCCTTATTCTGAATTCTGATATATGTAAATCACCCCTGTCTCAGAAATTTATCCATCACCATTGATTTAGCTTTATCACACTTAGACTTTGATACTTAACTGCTTAATTTTTTTTTTTTTGTTTGGCTGGGTTTTTTGGTGGTTTTTGTTGGTTGGTTGGTTGGTTTGTTTTTGTTTGTTTTGTTTTGTTTTTGTTCTTGTTGGATTTTTTGCTTTGTGGATGAAGATGAAGTGATCAAATGAAGTTATGTTTTCTTACCCCTTTTGCCATATCTGGTATTGTTTAATCACAGCTTGGAAAAAGATGTGAAAGGAAATCAGTGAAGGAGAACTACTGAAGGTGTAAAGGTCAAAGGTAATGCAGGAGAGAAGCATAAATGGGCTAGACCAGTAAAATGCCTGGAGGACAAACTGCATGGTAGAGCAGTGGAAGGAGAGAAAGATAGGGAATCATCTAGAACATCAGTGTCAGACTGTCAAACTCTATGTTGTGTAAAAGAGGAAAGGAAATTTTGTGTAAATTAATGGCAGATAATGTCATCTAGGGATTAGAACAAATGAAAGGAAACTTGGAAATTCTCAAGGACATGTTATGTACCTGTTATTTTACTGCAGTTCACCAACAGAGTTCATGTTTCACAATGTCAACAGTAACAGCAGACAAGGTAAAGCAAATTGTGCAAGCAAAATTAATTTGAATGAGCTTCAATCTCATTAATGTGTCTGTTGAGCTTCAATAGTAGAGGACAAAACAGGAGAAGACAAAATTGTAGTGTGTTGTTTTTAGAATTTATTTTTTGAGGAGTGGCTGTGGGCAGTGTTTTTTTAGGAAAGCAGAGTTTTAATATTCTGGCATGAAAATGAACTCCTTGAGTCCTTTTACTCATGGAACAGATATTATCTGAAAAAGGAGTTTCATGATGGTAAAGGCTGTCTGCAATTTTATGTCAAATTTTCAGAATATGTTTTAAAAGATGTGCACTATTTCTGTAAATAGAAACTGGCTAAAATACTTGCAGCCAAATAATATTTGGATATTTTGCAAATTAAATGGAACATTTTGACAGTTTGAAATAAAATCCTTTCATTTCTAGATGGCATTTTTCCATAAAAGTGAAAGAAATGTATCTCAGAGAGAAAAGGGTTTCAGTATCATCCCTTGCACTGCTCTTATCGACTTTTATGCGTTTTTGTACTTTGAGAAACTGGGATAAGTATGTATGTTGGTGCTTTGAGGAACTGGATCCTACAGTGTTTGAGATAAGCCTTAGTTTGTCCTACAGACAAAGCTGAAATTCATCCCCAAGAGATTCAAATTCTTGATTTTGTCTTTTTCACATCTGGTGCTGAAAGAATAGTTTCATGCCTGCTTTTCTATTTCTTTTTGTGCACAGGAGGATTAATTTTTTTTTAAATGCTCATTTTTCAAATCTCTTTCCAGGGAACAGTTTGGCATGCTTTGGGCCCTCTGAGCAAAACAGTGTTTTCTAACTACAGGTGTTCACCCAGCAGTAACGGTGCACTGCACTGCATTCCAACCAGAACAAAAAAATGAATTATACTCACAAAATATGCCAGTGTTCCCAGTCTTGTGCCTTCATCAGGGATGAAATGTTAGTATACTCTACTAAATCCAAGTCAATGATAAAAGAATCATGAGAAATGTGAATGGAATTGTTTTTCTGCCAGGTGGAGTGCAATGAGGCTTTACTGTTTGATGAACATCTGTAAATACCCTGGATTCCCCGTTGCCTTCATGCTGTGCAGGTGCTAATGCTGGTGCTTTCTCTCAAACACCGCCAGAGTTGTTATCGGTTTGCTGCAGTCTTAGAGCTTCTCTCTGCTTTTCTTACCTTCCAAATATTAGATGTGCAATACCCTATAGCAAATACAACTGCAGCCTAAGTAAATCTCACCTTTTCTCTGTAATTTCAGAGCAGAATTTTATAACAGCCAGCATTCCTCCCATTAAAATGCCATCGGAGGGACTTCTGCATGCAGGGAACACCTCAGAACTGACTGCCCTCTTCCAAGCCATACAAGAAGTTGGTGATAAGTTTGACAATGCAACCCAAATCTTCTTATTCAGCATGTGGTTCAACTTCTGTCTTTCACTTATACCTGACAGGTGGAGAAAAAAATAATTATTTACTTAGCAATAAATAACTTCTGCTTTCTGAGATGCTTATCTTAGTAGCACTAGGGATTTACATGGAAATGTTAAGCATGGGATCAGACTAAAAGCTATCATGTAACAGTATAGGTTTTTTGCACAGATATTGGTATAACTTTTGAGTCTGCATGTAAGCACAGTGCTATTTGTGCCTGAGGGATAAAATAGTAGCAGAGGAGAAGTTCCCTGGATATAGTAGCCATTTTCTCTGGGAAATACTTGGCACACTAGGAGAGGAGCTCAAACACTGATTTAAATACAAGGCAGGTATGATTTCGTGAGATCACCATGGCCATGGGGCTTTCTTTGTCTTTCTTTGTGCTCTGGTTTAGTTTGAAATAAGGATAGAGGTGTTCATAAGTGGTGAGACCCCTTGGAGGTAAAAACACTGGGACAGTAGGTGTTTGTTAGACCAACATCACTCTCAGATGTGAGGTCTGGTGCAAGAATGCCAGAGAGTCATAACATAGCTTGGGTTGGACAAGACCTTAAAGATCACCCAGTTCCAGCACAGTTAGCTCAGAAGGTTTAGGGAAATAATTGCTTCACTGCTTGTGATAGCCCTACAGATGTGTGGCTGCTAGGGTTAGGCTTAGTCTACAACTACAAATGCAGAGTGACAGGGAGAAGAAGGGAGATTGGCTTCTTAATCCAGTGTCTCTAAAAGAGGATGGAAAATAAATTTGAACATGTTAAAATAATTCAAATTACTGAAAATACTCTGTTGAGTACTGAAAAACATGTAAAATTATTGCTGCTCCTGAGGCAGCCTATAAATAATATTACTGTATTGGCTGAATACAAACATAAAATATTTTCTCCTTGGTTTTTAAAGCCATTGATAGATACAATAGACACCACAAGCCAACTCTTAATCTTAGGTTTAAGATTTAGATTTGTTCTAGATGTTAGAATTAACCCTGGTTAGAATGATATATTTCTATTCTAACAGAGAAATATCCTCTCTTCAGAAGAAATCCCCTTCTTAAATCATCTAGTCTGTGACATCCCCTTAATCCCTTTATTTTTCTCGAATTTAGCATAAATACTTCCCTTTCTTCCACCTCCATCTGTTTGTTCTACTTTTTTGCCTTGGTTCCTGTCAATGATGCATGGAGCTCTGTTTTCAGTCAGAAGGGCATTAGCTAAAGCAGTAGTTTCCCAGAGTTGGTGCCAGAGAAGTAGACTGAATGTCTTGAGAATGGTGAAAGACATAAATATACAGGGACACATATTGATCTGTATGCATGCAGGAGTGGAGATGGATGGGTGGGTAGATGTACACTCACACAGATAAATAATACAGCCAGTGAATGTACATACACAGCTATTGGAAAAGTCAGAGAATTCTAAAACACTCTCACTAATAGTCTGGTTAATGAATACAAATGCAGTGCAAACTCAAGCAAGCTTAATGCTTACAATGGTTTGTTCCCAGGCATCTACGGAGTGGTAAGGAGGAGAATTAACATAGGATTATCATATTTTACACATAGACATACTTGCCAATCCTTTTAAGAATACTTTAAGGACAGATCTAGCGTCTAAGTATTTGGAAGTAAGGATCACTAAATATAGACTGTGCAAACCACTTAGCCATAATTCTTTTGAGTTACTTGCTGTATGACAGAACTGTGTGTTCAGTTGATTTCTCAATAATGAAATAAGCCATTTTAATTTTTAAATGTGGGAAGATAGCAGTCTATAAGCTATCCTAAATATTTAAGAAGGTTTCATTTGATTAACTGAGCCATATTTGGCACTGTGAGGAGCTATCCATAACTTTAATACTATCAAAAATTTGTTCTGAAAGTGAATGGTAAAAGGGATGTGTGTCTACCTGAGTTTCAGGATTCAGCACATTTGTAAGGCACATTCCACAGATGTTGGAGGTTTTCTGCAGGTACAATCACGTATCTATAAAATCCCCCAGCTGCATTATGTAGTTGTCTGACAATGTGGGCTGTGGTTTCGCCATCGTTAATATCCGATCTATGTGCTATCAAAGCACTCAAGGTAAATTTGATCTGGCTAAAGGATACTTGGGTTAGCTCCCAATATGCAGTTTCTGCTGGCTGTGGTAGGACAAACATTGTTTAATCTGGCATTAAGGCTGCTGACACATTTTTTTTGAGAGATGGCAGAGTGAGATTTTTCCATAATGTGTCTTTGCATCTTGTGACCACAGTGCATTTTATTTGATATTAATGATCTACAACCATGCCTTTAGTAATTGTAAAATGTATTCTTGGATACAGCTCCCATTAAAAATATTTTTTAAAAGCCCTATTTAAATATGCTTACTATTTTTTTGTCGTTGACCTGGGAAACATAGTTGCTTTCTTTCTTTATTAATATTGCCCAAATTACTTATTTGCATAATTTATGGGACTACTTTTTAGATATGTTTCAGGGTAGCTTTTGGCACAGGCAAATTAAGCAAATTTTTGGCAAATTAGGTTTAGAACACATGGGTGAGTGGAAAAGTCTTATTTCTTCAAAGTTTTTTAAACTGTATCATGGATGAAAGGTTGCTTAGTAATGCTGTGTCTTGAAGGATTTTGCTGTGTCATTTCTCACCTTTCTACCTCTTCAATGTGAAGGAGAGCAAGAAGGGTAATTAGGAAAGGGCTGAGCCAAACTGCTCAGTGACAACCTAGCAAGGGGCAACAACCACAAGAGGTGCCTTGAGAAGATTCAAAGTGCATGTTAGGAGAAGTGTTTACCCTAGGAAGGTATGGTAATACTGGAACAGGTTGGCCAGAGGCTCATGGAACTTTTCAAGGTCTGGTTGGAATCATGGCTTGTTTATTATTCATGTCAGTTCTCGTTCATGACATAAGAAGAACCTTTAAAGTTCACTTTTACTAATATTTCTATACTTGTGTTACTCTATACCTATACTGCAGAGGTATCAAGGTAATTTATTCAGGTGGGATTTTCACTGCAGGTGAGTTTTCTTTGTGGGTGAATTTTTTCAGTAGAATTTCAGTGATTTTGTACTGGGGACATAACTCAGCTGTGAAATAAACCAAGTGGATCTAATACAAAAGCTGTATATTTTATAACAATCACACTTACCACAACGTAGGGATCATACTAAGTATTAAAAATCTTGTTTTCTTGTTGAAATAAACCCTAAAAACCAATTGTGGATGTATGCTTGAAAGTCCCTTTTTGTTATGGGCATCCTATGAACCTTCTTAAGCAAAACAAAACAAACCCTGAAAGTACAACAGAGTAGTTCCTACCCTCACAGCAGCAGGACCAGTCTGAAATTTTGTGTTGTTTCCCATGTTAAACCTTTACCTTTAAAACTCTTTATTGATAACTTCAAAATATTTTGAAAGGTAATGAATACCATACAGGGCCAGAGCAGATGTCCTTCTGTTGTGTCCTGCTATCTGACTCCAGCTAGCAGTGACTGCTTATCAGTGTAGGAGGGGTGCATCATCCTTTCCTTGGTATATCTTTCCAACAATCAGTGATTCACTGTTCACTGAACTAGGTGTGATCTGAGAAAGCATCTCACAGCAGTATTCAGCACTTTTCATGTTTAAACCCATCGAAACATAGCATTAATTATGGTGGTGCATCTAATGCTGCAGTCATTATCCTCTGATGGATTTTTCCAGAAGACTCAGCCACCAGATGTTCATTTGGTCAGTTTCCAAGAGAAATATGCTCCTCTATACATCTTTCATTTGGCATTTAGTGACATACAGCAATGTTCATGCAATTAAAAATATTTTGTTTGGGTTTGGTTTTTTGTTGGGGTTTTGTTATGTTTTGTTTTATTTCATTTTGTTTTTTGGGGGTTTTTTTTTTGGGGGGGGGGTAGTGTTAACACAACAATGAGGTCAACTGTGTTTAGAGAAATTGCATCAGGCAATGACTCAGTGTTGGTCTCTCTTCAGCTGCTCAGAGTTCTCACCCAAATGTTTTTTAACAGTTTTGGTCACTTTTGATTTATGGAGACATGATTAAATAAGGAAACTGCAGCAGCAGCAAGTATCTGCTGCTATTGGGGAAGCACAACCCTAGAAGCTGGAGGATGTTGGCTCTGCAGCAGATCAACCTAACTGTAGCAAAGGTCATCCTCTAATGGAAAGGAAAACAAAAATAAAACACTCCCATTCCACCATGAGGAGATACTGAGCTACCAGGGGGAGGGAGAGCTCCTGTAATATACTGCTGTACAGATCTTTATGGTGCTTTACTTCTCTTTCCTCCCACAGCCAAATTACAGAGTCTGCTGGTCCTGTGATGGCCTGAGCAATAATGAGATGAGCTGCTGCTCAGCCTCTGTCCTCGGTGGGATCAGGACCCACCCTGCTCAGTGGTGGATCCCCCCAGTCCTTGTCTCCTTGTGTGATACCAGCTCATCCCCTGACCTACAACAGGCAACCTTCAGCCAGAGGTCTGTGAATGTTCCTCTGTTCAGTTCAGTCTGGAGAGCTCAAGAGAAGCTTTGCTGTGGACAGAGATGCAGGAATGGGGAGACCTGCCCACCTCCAGCAATGTTCTCCCTTTTTGATGGCGCTGGTAGGTCACAGACACTGATAAACTCTGAATATTCCTGATTTCCAGGTATGGCACTGCTGTCCTTCACTGTTCCTCTGTGGTATGCAGACAGCTGAGTGCTGTGTAGCTCATACCAGATGAAGAATTCTTTCAGGAAATCCCCAGTTCAAATGACAGGAACAATTGATTTGCAGTATGGAGGACCTGAACATCACAATTTTCTTGTCAAAGAGGGATCTCTCTTGAGATGTTTCTTATTTTTCCCCTTGATTGTTCAATTAGCTTTCATTTTTTATAAAACAATATTTAAATACACACCTTAAAATTTCCAGTGTTGTGTGGCTATGGGCTTGTGAAGGTTTTTTTCAGGCAGTCTTTGTAGACAAGTCTTTTCTATTTACTCAGTGAATACTTAGTCTTGGGCAAGTGAACCTTTGCTGTGTGGGTCCAGGATTTTAACTAAATTTTTTCATTTCCTTTTTGTAGAAATTCTGTGGTCATACAAACCTTATTTGCAGAGTAAGGCTGAGCTGTGTTTTTCTGCTGCATTGCCCCAGTATTGGGCAACTTTTCTGTTACTTTTGTTTAATACTAGAGCGCCTGTGTTCAAGTCAGGGAAACAGAAAGAAGTGCTTGGGCATGTTTAGGGATGTGTGCACAGTGAAATTTCTATATATAATGAAATGAGAAACACCCTATTTTCAGTTTGCATGTGCTTTACAGGGTACAGGAAAAAAGGGACTCCTCACTTACTAATAACTGGGAGTTAACTGAGATTACTGTTTTTGCATGGTCAAATTAGTCACAAAATGGTCAAATCACACTCCTTGTTCTCATTAAAAGGCTGCTGTTTCACAACCTCAGCCACAGTTGTTACTAATCTGGTGCATTTCCCTCACAGTTCTCGTCTTTGCTTTCTGTAACTCTGCATCTTCCATAGTGCCAGTGATTAGCATGCAAAATTTCTGTCTTTGGAGCTAAAGACATACTCCTGAGTATTGTCATCAGTTATAGCTTTGGTGTTCTCTTCAGTATCTTCAAAATAGAATTCCTAGCTAAATTCTGACCTTGTAATTAAGGGCCTAAAGTAAAGAAGCTAACTGAAGGAAGCATGTGAACTGTGAGACACCATTTTAAAAATAATTTTTGCCAGTACCACTTATTTCAGTAAAGCCAATAGCAGCTTTAGGACAAAAAAAAAAACGTTGTACAATACATGTGTGTATTTTCTGTCCACATAAATTTCACTTCTCTAAATTAAAACCCCGAAAAATGAAAACCATCCAGATGCATTGGTTATAAATGAGGAGCTGACTCAGTGTCTGCTATGGCCATTGATGAGCTCTCCTACACTGCCTAATCATCTTGATTGCCTTATTGAATGAAACATGTGACTCAAACCTTGTACAAAATCTCAGTGCTGCTGAGGCACTCAATTTAGTTCTTTGTACTATAAATGGTGATTTACTTTTGGCACCTCTTCAAATGGCAGCTCTTTACATTTGTGGTCTTCAGTTGAATCTTCTACCTATACACTTAGTTTCTCAGAGCACCAACTATCTTCAAGTCTTTAATGTCCCAGCAGGTGTTAATATCAGGAAAGTCATGCCGTGGTCAACATACTATTTTGTCTGTCCGATCTGGAGTCAACATACTTGCCTCAAGAAAGAATTGGCTGAAGTGTAAAACAGTTGCAATGGGTCCTACGTCCATAGCCTTCTGAAAAAGGATCAGCATGGTTATAGGCAAAACAGTCATTATTTCTACTTAATAAAAGTTCTGGGTTTAATGGAAATGCAGAAGGCTACTTAATAAAAGCCTTATTAGTAAACATTCCAGAGTTTAATCATCTTAAAGTTAGTTTGTTAGATTGTTTAAACTAAGACTGTGGTCCTATTGTGCATCTAGTGAAGATACAGTATAATCCTACAGCTCTTCGAACTGTGAGAGTACTATGGGCTTCCTGTTGATGCTTGCAGTCTCAGGAAAAAGCTGAAGTTTACAATAGCAGTGGAAACGGAAATGATTAAATAAGCTTTAGGAACTAAACTACTCTTCCTCCTTCAAACAGATCCTTCTGGGCATGGCTAGAAAGACATGGAGTACAATGGTGAGGAAGTCTACTAAACTTAAACTTCTGGTGTTCTCATACTTGGTACTGGCTTTGGACGTATTTAATGGAACTTATTCAGGCTTGTTAAAAATTGAGACTGTTAATGAGGAATTAACTACATTTTAACAACTTGTTGTTTCTAGTATTCTGGTTTGGGTTGGTTTGATTTGGCCTAAGGGACAGAATTGTGCAAATTTTTGCACAATTGATGAAGCACATTTGTCTGAAGATTATTCCTTTAATAGGCTAGGCAGTTAATGCTTTTAAATTGTAAACTTTGACTATAGGCTTTCAATGTTTTCAAATGTGTTCTTGTCTTTATTCCTTCATTTCAGATCTTCCTGAAAAAGGTGGTAGCTACTTTTGCAGGTATGCATCAAAATAAGTATTTGGCTTGGCTTTCCATCATACTTTTCTGCTTCTCTATCCCCATTTTCACACAGTGCGCATCTGATCAGCCCATGAGGTGCTAATGTGGAGAGCTCTCACAGTTTATCAGATGTCTTGGAGAGGACAATCTGTAAGAATGTTTTTTCTTATCAACAGTGTTCCCATTTCCAAAGATCAACACATTTTGTAATGTAATGAACTCAAATATGTGGGCGAGAGGGTGTGTTGCACATGGAAGCCCCAATCAGGAATTGGGCTTAGTACATACCTGTCATCCTTCAAGAGGCTGCAGTGTCGGTAAAGCATGGGGAGAGGAAAATAAGGGACCTTGGGTACATGGTGAGCCATGCAGAGCACAGAAATGGTGTTAGAGAGACACAAAATTAAGGGAAGAAAACAATACCAAACTCAAGAGCAGTAGAAGAGGGGGAAAAGAGAATTGGGGAAGGGAGAAGACATGGAAAAGTAAGATACAAGATGAAAGCAATAGGAGACTAAACATGAGTACCACAAATTGGGGAAAACTGGACTGAAAACTGTATTGTCTGGAGATATCCATGATACCACTAGAGCATTACTGAAATGTTTGTATTCTTGAAAGTTCTGGGTAGATTTCTAATCTACCTCTTTAAATGCTTTAAAATGTTACATGCATTTGATGCAGTTGGATGAAAATGGGATTTTATTTTGATACACATTTAATTTTCTTTCCTAATGTTTCCTACAATATACGCAGAAAAAGAATAGGATGTGTATTAGTTCAACAGGAACTCAAGACAACTTGTTTTATATGAGCAGGGGTGTTAGGTATTGTGAACTATAAAAACATTCCATTGTTAGACAAGAGTTAAATGTATCACTTTTAGCAATCTTCCAAATTAAACAGCCAGGCTTTGCTCTTCCCTCTGTCAATATGACATCATTCCATTTATACTGAAAGGATGGTTTTAGAGGTACATCTTGACTTGGAACATGTTATTTAGTGTGGCAAGAATTCATAAAACGTTCATAGAAGTTTTAACATTTGTCTCAGTAAGAGAAAGTCAAAACAAACATTTTCAGGCATATAAACCATATACTTTGAACATTGCTCCTGGTTTTGCATTTCTAGAGGGTTTGTTTGTTTCATTTGTTTGGTTTTTTTTTCTGAAAACACAAAAACATTAATCACATACATTAATACACAAGGGGGGAAATGTATGAGGAAGAAGGTGTACATCTGTACAGGAGGGTTGTCTACATTCTGTGTTTATTCCAGTGAGGAACTTCTGTCACTCAGCACATCAATATGTTCTATTTAAGCTTAGTACTGCAGTTTCTTTTAAAAAGGCTGTTAACAATCACAGTCACTTGAGGACTGGATAAAGTGGATTGCATTATCATTTTGTTTCTTCCTGATAAAAGTTTCTGTCATTTTGTCTTGTTCTGCTGGAGCCCAAGTGCCTCTGAATGCTGCCTATTGGTGTTGGGATAGTGAGATCCGTCCATCTGGACACAGCTGCCATGGCACCACTTTTTAAGGTGCTCTACAGATGTTAAAGCATAAAGTACTCATGTAGCTGGAGCTTTAGGTGGCATCTTAATGTCTTTGGGAAGCAGGCAGACCCAGCTCCACACATGTGAGCTATAAAGGGGATGATGTGAGGATGATGTCGTGGTGTTTGGTAATGGTAACCAGTAAGGCAGTGAAGTCTTTTCTAAAAGTATCGCGTTGCAGCGTGAAGCTTCCTGGCGTGATGTCAGGCAGCTCTCATGAACCCCGACCGTTCCACAGCAGCTATGGTTATTCTTAGAGACACTTCCCATTCCTTAGGAAAAGCTACTGTGTGAGGCTTAGTTGGCTTTTATCTTTAGAAGTGAGCATTTAAATGTTGGACTAATTTGTAGCTCGTTCGCAGCTCAGCTGCAGCCCTGCCAGCTGCGCTGGGATCAGTGACAAGCCTTTCTTCCGCCTCCAAAGCACACTTGCAGACAGATCCAGGCCCTGGAAGCACATTGCCCCAGAGGCAACTCGACTTTTTCACAGGCATGTAGATGCCTGAGGGAGTTTTCCAGAACAAGTAGCATATTAGGCGTTCCCTAGCAAAAAAAGACCTTACACACAGGTAGTAACCTCGCTGGCTTTGGGAGTGTTGGATGGGCACTGCTGGGGACACGCTCTTGTGTTTGGAGATGGAGAGGGGCCATGACCATGATGTTAAGTATAGCCCCACCTGGGCCATTCAGCTTAGAGACAGAGGTGTGAGCTGCCCAGCCAGGTAGCAGAAGGGGAAAAACTTCTGTCCCCTCAAGGGGTGTTGATTCAGAATGGCAGGAGCAATATGTATTTAACTAAAGCATCTTTTGTCTTGGATGTCACCCATGATCCTATGGCAGCATTCGTGCAAGACTTAGCAGAACAGCTGAATTAGAGACAGCCTGTCTTGTGTGTTACATCACAAGGGGAAAAAAGTTATTTTTTTGGGTGGAGATCAGAAAATTAGTTAATGAGGTAGGAATTAGTAATAACTACACTGGGAGGCATCTGGCTGTGCAGCCTAGCAGTTGTTTGGCAGGATGGAGCATCATCAGTCCCACGTTTTCAGAGGCCTGCTGTATCTTCATTCTTGTCCCACCAATCTCTTCTGGTTTTGTTTGCCCTCACAGATTAGGAAAGTTAGACTAATAGTTACAATCTAATAAACAAAAATATACTTAGTTGGAAGCCTAGCAGCCTCCTCTTAGTCAGGCTGGTTGCAGACTTGACTTCTATTTGGCGAAATGTGCAGCAGCAGTGGGGCAAGCCCTGGAGCAGCAGTTCCAGGCACAGGCTTCCACAGGCTGTGATACCTTGGCTGGCAGGGAGCAGGAAAGGACAGTGGGTCCATTCTTGACCTATCAATAGGGAGAGACACCATCGTGTCAGTTTGACATCATTGCAAAAATAAATAAACCTTATTTTCATCATTGCATATTCATATGAGGGAACAGAAATTAGCTAACCCCACTTGACACAAACCATTTAGCCTCTACAGTAAGCAAAGATATATTTAAGAAAATATTTTCTTTCCTTTTTCTCTTTCCTTTTTTGAGTTCAGAAGATTTCTCCTTGTTTACACCGCTGTTAAATTTAGTCCATCTTGTAGGCACAAAATGCTTCTTTTCAATGCCATTCTTCTTTTAAGATCCAAGGAAGTGTGAAGGAGTAAAAACAACCAATTGTTAACCACGGTTAACATGAGCTGCTGAAGTGATTCTATTAGCTCAGGATAACTGCCCAGATGCTCCAAGTGCTGGGGTCTCGCTGCCGGCTGGCGATTCCCATAGCAGGCGTCAGTAACAGATAGTGTGAGAAAAAGAAACTTGATCCTGGCTCTTCTAAAAGAGAGTAAAATATACACTCAGCAGGGATGAGAATATCCTAGAAACAAACAGCAGGGAGCTGAAACAAGGAAGAAACAGAGCAGGAAATGGAGCTACAATTCTGATTTCATCAGATTAGCGGAAGCTGAACAGAGGAGAAACCAAAGGATTTCTGTGAAAGTGGGAGCGCGCTGGGTTGGATTCACCCTTGACCAGTAAACCCAGTTTTCACACTGGATCTGTGTGAAAGAGCAGGAGAGGCATAGAAAATTATGCATGTGATGTCAGCTCATAGTGAAACAGTTGAGGATTATTTTATTTAATTTTTCTTTTCTAAACTTTCATCTTTTCAACTTCAGGTGAGTTTTTTTTTAAACTAAGAAACTGCTCTTTAGAACTGAACCTGACAAAAAAAAAAAAAAGTTGTTTGCTAAATGGATTTAGTTTTATAGTTTTATTAATAGCTTTGTTCATTCCTAGACAATGTTTTTGAACATTTTTTTTTTACTGAAACATGGTTCTGGCACTATTGTGATTCTTCTTGACTATTCTTTTATTAAATATTGTCATTCAAGAGCGACAAAACCAGAATTAACTGAATGACTGTTTAAAAGCATTTTACTCTTAATTAAATGGAAATGTCAAAAACTTCACGTTGAACTGGGTGAGATTTGCCCTAGACCATAAATACATTATATCTACTTCATGTTTTCAGCAAATTTTTATTCTGTTGCTAACAAAATTAATTTGATTTTCAAAATGAGGAAAGGAGATGGAGGTTGTGTGAGTGTAGAGACAATGGGTGATCCTGGAAGAGCCTTGAATTGGCAGGTGGAGCAGAGTGAATCATGAGATGGAAAGGAAAGGGAGATTACTCTTTAAGGTGTCATGTTTACCTGAAATGATTAAAGTTCGAGGCCTTGTAGGAGCTGATTTTTTCTCCAGAAAGCAGGGTTTGTAAGCAAAACTTGGAAAAGGAAACAAAATAACAGAAGACTCTCTGTTCTACTGTGTCATGGGTTTTAGGAACTTGGCAAAGTCAAACTTCCGCAATAAAAGATGGAAATTGGTCCTTAGTATGTTTAATTAAAGAGGAGATTGAGAATTATTTAAATATAATTTAAAGTGATTTAATGAAAACCAATATTTGAATATAAGGTTTAATGTCCCTGAAAATAAATCACAGCTAAGGAGGACAAACTTTCCATGTAAATCCAGTGATTTGGAGCACCCTGCCTGGAAGGGGAGCTCAGATGCAGTGCATCTGTCACAGCCTCAGAGGGCTGGCCCTGATGGCTGTTGGGCTGGAGGTGCAGGCAGGACTTGTGCCTGCTGCATCTGCTGAGCTCTACAGGACTGGAACAATATTACAGGCAAGCAAGACTTTCATTTTTCCTGGAAAAACAAGGAATGTGAGTGCTGAATAGGGAATATGATCAGTGCTACTGAGAACCAGTTGCTTTAAGAATGATTTTTTAGACTTGGTTACTTTTCTCCCCATTTTTATGTTATTCTTTTATTTCTTTGGTTTAGGATATTCTTTTTTCCTGGCCTCCAATGTCCATAAATATGTATAGAAACCATACATAAAATGTACAAAATAATTTTCAAATATATTTTATTCAGCTTTTGGAGAAGGTTATTTAAACATAAAATATTTTGAAACATATTTCAACAAGATATATATATGCAAGCAAAATATTAAATATTTTAAAAAGAGAATATATTACTTTTTGCATTTTATAGACCTAATGGACAAAATTTTCACAAAGGCTTTTTGTGGGTTGGAGATGGATTCTGGCTTTACTGAGCTCAGGAGTCACTTCTGAGCAGATGCTGCTGGTTGTCCCTTTGGCTGTGTTCAGTCTGTTGGTGTTCCAAAACTCTGAGAACTCCTGCTCTTAGCACTTCTGTGAATGTTTTAGGAAATGTGTTTATGGTTTTGGAGCAAAGATGGGGAAGGCAATTCTTTTTCCAACAGCTCCACTGAACAGTATATTCACAGCCACTTACAGATAGGGAGCTAAGACAAATAAAGGTCAGACTTTGTCCAGGTGCCGCTGCAGGGTAGAGGACCTTTCCTTCTTTCAAAAAAAGCAGAATAAATCAACCAAGCAAGGAGTAGGCCAGGAGAGTTGTGCTATCACAACTCTCCAGCCTCTGGCTTTGAGGAAGCCAGCTTGGATCCCTCTGTGTAGCTCTGTACTGTGTCCATGCATTTCTGCAGTCATCAGCTGCAGCTAAACTCCAGTTCCTGCATCCTCAGCAGCCTCCCAACTTCCCAACAGTCTTATTTGTCTCCTGCCTTGTTTTTCTCTATTTAAGGGAATAAATAATTGTTGATATTTTCAGCCTTAAATAGCTCACATTTAAATACAATGAGGGAGACCAAGCATAAGCACAAGAAAACAATTTGTGTGCTAATATGAAGTATTTCAAAAGAAATCTGCAGAGTGTAATTCTTCACCATGCAGAAGCTGGGGTAGAACTTTCTACTTCTCAGAAATGTGAAATTAGTTCACGTCTTTTCTTGCTTTTATGGTGTTGCCAATTATTCAGTGCACCGTGTCCTAAATTTCTTGATTCATGTCTAAACATTGCTTGTATTAGCTGTACCCTAATTAATCCTTTTGTGACACAAGTCTAATTTGCCCAGCATGCTTTTCTTTGCCAGGAGTGGATGCACCAAATCTGCTGATGCCAAAGAGGTAATGTGTATTTAACATGCATCAGCACTTGCTCTCCCTTTTACAATTGCTGATCCTCCTCCACTTAATAATGCACTATAAGTTAAGGTTATACATCGCTCAAGCAGTGCTAACTATCAGGGTGTGTGGTTATTCCATAATAACCACATTTTAGGGTGTGTTCCAATTTTACAGGCCAGTCATTTACTTCAAATTACTTTGTAATTTCTTAAAGTCATTGTGTAATTTCATTATGAAAGGAACAGAAAAAAAATATAATTTGATTTTTAAAGATGCATTAAATAACACTAATTATAATGCTTAACTTTTAGCACGTTTTTCATCCTCAGTGCTTTATAGCCAGTTTGCTAATTAATTTTTACAACATCCTTGTGATGAGCAACTAGCTGTACCTCTGCCTGAAAGTCAGGAATGCTGAGGCAAGGAAGTTGAGTGGTTTGCCCAAGATTACAGTGATTTGCCCAGGAGATGGTTTTAGAGCCAATATGAGTATTTAGTTGTTTCTGACTGCCAGGTCACACACTCATAAATCTTTCTTTCTCCCAAACTGTGTACTCTCAATAATTATTTTATCTTTAAAACAGATAAGAGCAGAGCCTTAAAATGGCACAAGTCAACTCTGTGATCTACAGAATTCTGGCTGTGTAAAGGAAGATTTGTTTTTAAACATCTCCACTTGAAAAATGAAACTCTTTTACTCCACTGATCTTTGGAGGCAGCAAAAATTCATGTAAATGTTCACCAGTTCTTTTCTTGAAGTTTCATTACTAATTAGTGGTTGTGAGGCAGTAATCCATGTTCCCATTGCCTCCTTTAAGGCCTTTTCAAGCTCCAATCTAACTACTAGCTCTCAGCCTGTGATTAAATTTCTGAGCTGCCTTTAGTCCCAGGAGCGTTCAGCACAGTAAGAGAAATGTCTTCAGCTGCAGGCTTCTAACAGGGTAGGAAAAGGGAAGAGAAGGTGTTTCCTCTGACATTTGTAAATATACCATCCTTAACAGAGCAGAGAAAGGAGAAGTAGTAAACAGAAGGTGAAATGTCTGAAATGGGAGTCACTGGATGCTGAGGATTTCTGAGATCCTGTCATACTTAGGCAAACATCCTAAGTTGGAAGCCTTTTTAAAATCACCTTCTGCAGATACCAGTTGAAGAAAAGCTTACTGGAACAGTAAATATTCTTAATTTTCTTGGAGTGTTTATAATACTGTGGAATGTATGTATATGTATATAGAGCATCTGTGTAGCATTACATTCCAATATTGCAACGTAATATGATGTATCTATAAAACCAAGTGCTTTGTAAAACTTAATTTCTATATATTTGAAAAAATATGAAAATGTGTCTCTGACATGCAAGATTTTAACAATGCTGAAAGACAAGTTAGAACTACTCAAAACTTTAAAATTCTTATGTTTGACAGTGTTGTGAATGTATTTATTTTCAGAATGTGGAGTGGGTAATATTATACCCATATTTATTGCAGCTGGATCATTTTCAGCTCCTCAATCTTTCTTGTTTGTTGATTGTGACTTTGGTTCTAGCACTGAGGGCATTCAAACAGAATCCTCCTGTTTCCCTGAACTTTAAAGTTAATTACTCTTAAGCTTCCAGTGCAGTTATCTTTGACTTAGGTATTATGTTAGCACTGCAGATACTATATAATCATTTAAAAGGACCTGTAATTTTCCCAAAGGTCCTAATCCTCCCATGGGATCATGTTGCAACACTTAACTAACACACTGTAGTTGGGCTCAGAAGAGCTTCATGCAGGAGCAAGGTCTGAGACAAGCCTCCTTTGGGAGCAAAACTTTCAAAAGGCAGGGATTTGGTACTGATAATTTGGGGATTTTTTTCTTAGGGCTTTGTCACTAATAGTAATTTGTGACAATATGAACTTCAAGGGCTTTATGGTAAGATAAAATGAAAATCATTAAATATTGGTGCTATTGACTTGCTGAAAGACTGTACTTTATGCTTATTTGCCATAAACCAGAAGAAATCTTTATTTAATAGCATCATCTCAAAGGCTGATGCTGTTTCCATGCGAGTTCAGATAAAGCCTCTGCAGAGGCAACCTGGTTGAAATCTGCTCAACCAACCTTTCTTTTAAAACACAGCTTAGCATAGCTCAGTTTCTGGCCTGCCCTGTAAAACTGCAGTCTCCAGTAGAGTTAAAGGATGATTCATACACCTAGAGAAGGAATTGAATATTCAAGTCACTTGTCAGGCTGGCAGGTTTAAATTATATAACAGGAAGCTTTCTATTCATATGTAATGTAACTGAATCACCACTTCTTTATTGATAATTCATTATATGTTGCTACTATCACTCTGCAGCTCTGAAATGCTTTTTGCTATAATGATTTTATACCATACCAGTATAATGGCCTTCTGACTGTGTCAATCAGCTCTACTTGCGTGTACAGTAATATTATTCTGCAATCTGTCTTGGGAGAATGCTTAAAAGCTTTCTCTCATTTTGTCCATTTAACTCATGTATTATCTGAGTTTTTACATTAAATGGCCCTACTTAATATCCCATGACATGTCACCTATTTTCTAGGGAGGATACTGATACAGTACTTACCAAATTCAGAATCTATACTAATCAAATTACACCTGCCCACCTCAGCCAAGAGCAGTTAGTTCAGTGCATCAGCATTTAATCTGTAGGAAGAACTTATGAGGAGGAACAAAAACAATGAGAACTGTAGTTGGCTAAATGTAGTCATGGTTAATGCAATTTGTTTTGTGAGGAGGGATTAGAAGATATTGAAATCAAACTGAGGCACAGGGGTCAATTTAGATACAGATTTGTTGCCAGAATTTAGCTTATATCAGTTGCACGTTTATAAAGACAAGGCCTAATCTGGCAAATATTTATGCAATTTCAGTTATGCACTTTGTGCATTCTGCAGAATGAGACCTTTTGGCTGTAAAATTAAATGTGTGTGCAAAAGCAACAAACTATCAGACTTTAAGAGAGTTCAGGTGAAGTGTAGATAACAATCATACTTTTGCACTGAAAGACTGCATGGAAATCTCAAATACTTTCTCTAAATCCCTTTCACAGTCAGGTTAATGTACTCAAAATTTTGAGACTTGAAATGCCAGCTGCTGAACACCAAATCCTACTTTGGAACTTGTGCCAAGGCATTTAATCTGTTTGACTTAGACATTTTCCCTAAAAATACTGGATACACTTAAATCTTATTTGTTGCTCGATTCAGTCAATGCCATGGTGTAACTGAATTCTATGTTAAAGAATAAAAGGCTCTATTTACCTAACAGTTTGAAAATTTAATGTTTCAAGGGCAGCAGGTGTCCATTTATGTGGACACCTGGCTTATGATATCCCATCTACTCTGCATATGAGAACTTCAGACAATGTTAAGGCAACAAACATCCAAGTACAGGCAGAATTAATCTGCTCAGCCACACAAGAAGAATGGCAAGGTGGAAAATAAATGGTTTAATTAGGCCACAGCCTTATTAACTCATAGGACAATAAATTGTACCTTTCCCATTATCATTCATTCCTCAGTCTATTTTTAAGCCGGCTTTCCTCGGGAATTGGATATTCCTGCCTGAATATTTGCAGCTGTCAGTGGAAGTGGAAGAGACTTTCAGTTAACCATACAATAGTGCAGGAAAAGGTCCTAAACAGACCAGGATATAAGTATTTTTGTGAACTGTGAAAGGGAATATTCATAATAACATATAAGTAAATGGCTTTTATTGATTTTGCTAGCAGAAGGACACTCCTTGGGGCCTAACTCCTGCCTGCACCAGCACATTGGCAACAATCATAAGGAATTTCTGGTACTAGTCTATATTAGGTGGGGGGAAAAAGATATGCGAACACAGTTCCATGTTTAAAATCAAGAAATTATCATAGAAACCTCTCATGGTTTGTTTTGCCACTGTTCCCTCCATTGTGTTAACCTGCCAGCCTTGCTTTTGTAACCCTTCACAGGATGTCAGAAGCTCTTGGCACATAGGGCTGGCTGACACAGGCATCATCACATCTTGGCTCCTTACCCTGTCCTAGGCTGGATTTTTGTTTTTACCTGGGCACAAAATTAAACTGAAATTATTTTGATTTCCTCCAGCAGTAGCGGTTACAGCACTGAATAGACAGAGCACCCTTCTCCTTGTAGGCTCACAATGGTTTGCAGAGGTGAGAAAGCTTCCTTCCCTGTAACCCTGGAAGATCAGTACATGATTTATAAATCCTCAGAAGGCTGGAGTAGCAGCAAGACCAAAGTATGAAGTTTAGTGAACATGGACAGCTTGTTGTATTGGGCATCCCAAATCCACCTGCAGAGTCTCTTGTGGGCTATGGCAAGAATTTTACCTCAAGCCTGAGGGTGGTGGGACCTGCCACCAGCCTTTTCCCAACACTTCACTCAACCCATGAAGAGCCTCAAATCACAAAAATACAAGTGTCTTCTGCTTCTAAATTACACTGTAATTAGTCATTTAATAGGTTTGTTTTAACATACAGTTTGTTAGGTTGACGGGGCATTAGTATAACTAATAATATAAAAAGGAAGGAATGCTTCCTTATTGCCAGGTTAAAAGTAAAAATGCAGAATAAAGGGATAAGGGACTTTGGCAGAAAGTTCTTAGGAAAAGGAATATTGGTTTTCTTTCACTGTGTTTGTTTTTTAATTCAATAGAAATAAACAGTTTCCATGGCAACTGTCATATCACAGGCAAGGCGCAGAGCAAGGAAGATGCAGTGCCCTTACCAATTAGCAGAATGAGTTTTAGGACTTTTAAAGAGACATTTTGCCTGCTTTAGACATTAACATACATTGCAACTTGGCCTTCAAGGGAAGTTAAGTGTTTGCTCCAGTATATCCTTTTGGCAGCTGCATTGGATACTGCACATGGAGCTCTCCCCTCTGGAGGTTCTCACTGCTCCATGGGCAGCCTGCAGCTCCCAGGGCTGCCTTGGGGGGAACACCCTATCCACAGGGGAGGACACCCTCTCCACAGGGATGGTGTCTGAGGCATGGCAGCCACCGCTCACCAGAAGATCAGAAGGAATCATAATTGATGGTCTTGTGACACCCAAGATGCTCAAAACACATGGAGAGTGTTAATTAATCCTTGTAATAGCTGGATGAATGAGGCAAGCATTATTACCCTAAAATTTTTTTTTCCTCTTTTTAATACATGGGACAACATCAGGGAGAAGCAGAAGTCAATAGTCCCTGTTTTCCAGCCCTGTGTCCTGGCTACTATTCAGCTGTCCTAGTTCTTGTTTGCTGAACTCCTCTCATTATCCCTTTTATTATTATTATTATTATTATTATTATTATTATTATTATTATTATTATTATTATTATTTTAAGAATACTGTTAGTATGGTCTTGAAAATGCAAAACACTGTAGTGTGCCAGAGGTTGTTTCCTTTTTATTTTACTCTTTGTTTTCAAAGGATTTGAAAACACAGCAGCACAGCAGCTCTCACAAGTATAGAAATTATAATCATATGTACTCCTCGTTTTCAAGGGTTGGTGTTTTCTTCCCTCTTTTTTTCTTTCAGGATGAAGGGCATTTTGGTTGCTCTGCAGGCAGTCTGTATATGTGTAAAATTATCCTCATACTGCAGGGTAGTTCAGAGTGTCATGTTTAATCTGTTTATCCACATGTTGTAAAATTTCCATTACACATGCACACACACATGCACATAAACTTTATTTTTTGCATATATTTTTAGTTGTATATATGATCATACAAATACATGTATAGATGTATTTTTCCATCACTGACTATAGCACATAGGATATTGACTGTGCTGTTTTTCTTCCCTTTAAAGAGCTCTAGTGCCAGTGAATTCTATTTGTTTGTGTTGTCTCTGGAGGAGACAACCTTTACCAATATAATTTTTACTCCAGCGCCGCATTCAAAGAAGGTTGTGTTTCAAAGCTCACATATTCCCCCTCCCTAAAGAAGAAACACAAGGCTGCAATTTGTCTTTTTAACTAAGCTATGTAGGTCTGGGTAGCGTTAAAAAAAAAAAAAAAAAAGTGTTGTCCTTGTCACCTGCCATTTTTCTAGCTGACTTGACACCCCCAGGCTTCCCAACAGCTCTTTCCAGCAGGAGCTGTCTCGGAGCTCTTAGCATCACCAAATAATTGAGGTTGTCACATCTCTTGTTCATTGTTTTTTCCAGGCCTGGAAAAAATGCAAATATTTCATTGTAGTCATTAATTTTCCCATCCTTTTCTTCAAGCATCTCATTGGTTTGATCTGATGAAAAGGGCTGAAGGCATTATTGCAAACACAGTGGCATCCAGGTTCTGCCTATAGTGGGGAAGAATCTCATCAGATAAAGTCTCAGGGAGGTCATCAATCACAGTTGCTGACAACCATTTTGCCTTCGTTTGTTACAGATGTGAACATGCTTAATTATTTGTAGTGTAATTAGTTCATGAAATGTCAGGAAATGTCAAACTGTGTTCACAGCACAGATTTTTGCAGCAAAGAGCAATGAGAGCAAGTGTCAGTGGGAGACATGGAGGACTGATGGGGGGAACTGTGTCTGCAGGCAAATGAGGGAAATGGCTTGGGGGACAAATGAGGGTCAAAATATTAAGATTAAAGTTTTGAAAGGGAGACCTTCAAGGGAGCCAAGTAAAGTGGGACGTGAATGATGTTACCATGCAGCAGCATTTCAAGCACATGTCTGGAGTGGGAAGAGGGAAGTTAAATCAATATTTACTCTTATTTTAATTTGATTTGTGTAAACATTGGCTTTTGACGGCAGATCTTTTGAAGAAATTCAGCAAAATTCCACCCACAACTCTTTGACACTGAAAAGGCAACTTGAGAGAAGAGAACAAAATTCTAGTGAAAGGCAATTTCTAACACTTTCTTAATTTTTAAAATTTTGAAATTAGCAATATGTGCAATGATGATGAAAAAATATCATAAAAAGCAGATGTATGTGTTGTGTAAAATTACTGATATCCTGCTTTCCCATAAACCGTGTATTAGCTTGGCTTTCTGTACCTGCAAGTCAACCTACACAATGATAGTATCTCCATGCTTGAACCCCAGGTGCAGAGATGTGCTGAGCTTTGCCTCCCAGCAGTCTCTGGACTAGTTCCCCTACAAAAGGAAAAGGGAGTTTAATAAATGGGCCAGGTGTGTAATCCAACATCAATTTAGCCAGCAAATTCTTCTGGTTCAATGGTTGGATCTAGCTCAAGTGTCCATTGTGTGACTGCCTGCAGTAGTATTACACGGGTGTCGCTCAGGCACAGATAATGAAAAATATTTTCTTTTTTTTTTTTTCCTGTGGGAGCGACTGTTATGGTGTAATGTAAATGTGTGTCTTGGCAAGCACATGGAAGGAATTAATGACGACATCC
>NW_005054343.1:442703-480203 GCF_000277835.1 Geospiza fortis | reverse complement strand
TTTTAAACCCAACGTTAAGCTATGATTATAGTAGAAAGCATCAACTGAAAATTCCAGAAGTTAATAAATATTCAGATGCCCTGATTTTATGATCAACCAATTTTTTTTTCAAATTACATATTTCTCCAAGAATTTGTATTGGCTTTATGAAACTAGAAACTTTTCAGATATGTAAATCAATCTTAGTGTTACTGTGCAGTATTCTTTAAATTAAATTACAGTACAGATATCAGATTCTAGCAGTTCTTTTGCTGCAATGAGATAATTTCTGGAGGCAAGACACCTGGCCAGGATAGAGTGGTGATTAATTTTATGTGTTTAGGGTGCAATCATCACTCAGAAAAAGGCTTAGGGTTTGGATGATGGATGACGGGTAAAGTGCAGGCTGATAGGACATGGCCCATGAATCTGTTCTACATCATCAGTTCCTTTGATCACTGGCAGAAGTTCAGAGATACTTCTTTGCATCTGTCCAAAATAAACAAGGCTACCATATACCTTTTGCAAGATCACTTTTAAATACAGGCTTATTTGTGGGGGAGAAAACACCTTTATTTTTTTCAACAATGGCTGAGGGAAATAAAAACAAACACTTTGTCTTGCATTTACATGCACTTTTACAGGCAAAAATACGTTGAGTGTGTGTGTCCATGTCCATACACACATATATATATATTTTTTTAATGAAAGATGATACCATAAAAGCATTTTTTTCCCTTGCAAGCTGATAGCTATGTTGACACCATAGAGGGGATTCAGCATAGCTGCTGAAAAACAGTGTTACACAGCCTGTCATGAGAAGAAAGCCCTAAGTTATAGCAATGCTATGCAGCATTTCTTCTTCATTAGTAATGGTGGCGTGACTACAAATTGTTGGGAATCTTTCTCACTACTGATAGCAAAATGAACTGTGTAACCAAAATAATTTTGATTAATAATTCAGAAGAGTTAAAGGGTGAAGAGAATTTGTGCCAACCTACCAAAAAAAATTTGTATCTCAATTAACAAAACATAATTTGATAATTGGAAGCAAATGCTTCTTTATCATATGATTTCTACTTTTCTTTACCCAATGCTGTCCCCTGCAGGGTGTAAGAAATCAGATCACAGAAGTACTCAGAGGCTAAAAAAGATATTTATGTTTTTTTAAATCCGGGAGTAAGAGAGGAATAACTGAATTAACATCATGTTCTCTATCAGAATTCATTATCAAGCCAGCATGGTTTATGAAAAATCCTTTCAGAAGCTTGACTAGGTGCTGTGATGGGCATTCCTTGAAAATATTCTTTCATATCTCATGGCATACATGCAAGACTTCTTTCCACAGGTGTTATGAATTCCTAGTGCTCATGTTGATATTCTGTCTGTGGGCAATAAGATGTTAAGCATTTCTTTTATATGTCTCATCAGCTGCACTTGGACAAGAAAATCAAACAGAACACATAAATTATAAAATACCTCTCAATGGACTTTTTTACCACTTTATAGAATGAGAAGTAAAGGGTATCCAAGACTGCTCTGTATATGTAGAAAATACTAAGCTACTACTCTGCTTAAAAGACAGGTCACCCCCATAAAAGAATTACAACTCATCTCCAAAAGGACATTAAAGAAGGGAAGCATACAGGTGGACAGCTGATTAGATTTAATTAATAAGATCATCTTTGTACCAGACAAAAACAAAACATGGAGCTTAAAAAAAACCTCTGGGAGCATTTGTTATCACATAGAAATCATACTCACATGATTGTTGTCTCCTTACTCAGCTGGAAAGCTGCTTTATCTGACTAAGTGCAAATACTGAAATGTTCATTAGCTCTCTTGAAACACCTTGACTTGTCTTTATTGAGTTGCATTTCATCCATAGCCTTTGCACCTGGGGGCACACAATAAATTTTTCTTCACAAAGGGTTTCTCAAGAGTGGTATGACTGTTCCTTTTCTCCCCTGAGTCTGAATGCATTGCATCATCTTCTATCATATTTACAAGCCTGGGGCCCAGGATGAAGAATTGTTTAGGATCTCCAAACCAAAGCTTGCCACGTAGCAGATCAAATTGTTGTTGCTCTGCCGCTGAGCTGACTCAGTATTTGCTTGTTTGATTTAAGGCACAGTTCCACTGTGAAAAGTTATTGTAAAAATGGTATTTTCTTCTGCAGCAGAGTTAGTTCCTACGTGTATGAAGAATTATATGTGCTGACTCAAGTGACAGAACATAAGTATTTACTGCTTCTTTTGTTGCCAGCTCTGCAGAGCAAAGACAGTGGAGAGAAAACAGGTCAGGGTCCATTTAATGTATATCCATTTTTACTCCTTTCCAGGATTCTGTGTGTTTAGTCCTTGCAAATTCAGGGAGAACAACTGCATCCCAGAGCTGTTTGCAGGAGTATGATTTGGCCTCTACTGCTGGTGAGCAGCCATGGAAAGGAAACATTTTGATCTCTCAGATAGTGAGGAATGTGGAAACACCAGAGACAAAAAAACCATAATAAAATTGTAATTTGAAACAGAGTAGAGCAGTACTTTATACTCTTCCATACCATATTTTGCATATAGTGACCTGCAGATTTTGTTGTGGCTGTAGTAGACTATTTTGTGGCAGGCTGGGTTTGTAAACTTCTCTCTTGGATTAACATCATCTCTTACTATTCAGATGAAGTGGGAAAATATTTCTCCTTTTTTCATTATTTACCACTTTTAGAATAAAGCAGAGTGTCAATTTCTTTGTATTACCCAGCTAGCTATGATACTTTTGGAGCTAATTTTTCCTCAATGTTGTGGTCTGTTAGCACACACAACTGCCCTTCAGTGACTCTGGTCTGTCCCCACTGAGCCATTCTCAGGGTTGGTGAGGGCTTCCTCCTCTGGCTCTTCACACAGTCAGTATGTGAAGCTATGAAGGGAGCTCACAAGGAATTACTGAGTTCATAAGGCTGAGTGTTGGTTTTAGCACGTTCACAGTGTCTGGCTTTATTGCTTTAGCTTGTCTAATCCAGGGAGAGAAGTTGTCTCTCTGTTTCAAAGTGACACTGAAGCTTGCGTGAGAATGACTTGGACTTGTGTTCCATCAAAAAAGGAAGTGGTTAGAGCAAGCAAAGGAGCAAGAAGATTTTCCTGAAAATTTCAGCTACTTAAAAGAGAATTTTTAGCCATTATCTTAAATGCCTAGTGGCTACTGGATGATCAGGTTGCCAGCAATGTCTGCTGGTCTCTTTTGCAGTCTTTTGCTGTGAAATGGTCACCTTTTTAGAGCAGATTGTGGGGCTGTATTTTAAGTCCAGTAGAACAGAAATCAGTGGGAATATGGCAGCTTGCCTGATTAGTCCAATACCTTGCTCTGTTTCTTTGAGGCAGTAAAAGTTTAAATAGAATTTATGATTACTGAATTCTTAAAGATTGTCTTAATGAAAAGACAGTGGCTATCAACAAGCCATGCTGTGATATTTGAAATAAACACTGGCCCCTCTGCTGAAATGTCAGCACTGGGAAAAGAAGGAGCTGCTTTCTTGGCAGCTTTGGAATTTTCTGCCCAAGTAACCCAAAAAGTCAACTTGTATTGGCCTCAGATTATATCTGTTCTTCCCCTGGGAACTGGAACTAGGTTCTTCTTTAAGAGAGTATGATCTTAACTAATGGTGAAGCTGATAAGCACTTACAACTTTTGGTATATTCTCTTCAATTCTAAAGTAAATAACTATAAATTAAAGCAAAACCTCATTATTATAGAGAGAAAAAGATTAATGAAGCTTATATATGAGTAAAGGGCAACTTACCTCCTAGGTCCCAGCACTTAGAAGCTGACTAAATCTATGCAGTATAAGATTTACAAAAAATCCTTGGGAAGGGGCGGAGGGGGAAGTGCCCTTGACTCGTCTTAGAATAGGAACTGAAAGTTTTAAGGCTTTTATCTAACATGAGGCTAAACTACAAAATATCAGTTAATCTTTGAACTTGTCTTTTAAATAACCCTTTAGGTATTGTAGCCTGAGCAACAAATATTTTATTGATTTGTGCGTGGATGGATTGTGCTTAAATATAGTCAGTTAATATTGCTTAGTAATTTTTTCCAAAAATACAGATATTCTTGTAAGCTCTTGAGTCTGGTTTAGCTCAATCAGTAGTTTATCAAAATTTTGTTATGCATTTCCATAAGAAGGAAGAATACTGCCAGCAAGAGCTGTGTGACTGCCAGCACTCACCATTTTCTTCTGCTGTGTAGCAGTTGAAGTCACATCTGTAGGCTGTACTTGCTCCTGAAATGTAGGAACTCCTAAGCCAAGATGGAGACTCGAGTGCAAATTCACTTCCTGGTGGTTCATAGCAGTTACATCCAAAGACCCTGAGGAGAATCCCTAATTCCACGAGAGTTTTACCTTCTTCTGGAAACCCTTTTGTTGTGAGCAGGCCTGGCTCAAGGGGATAATAGGAACTGGAAATACGAGTATATTTGAGAAATGCACATATACACTACAGACACATAAGCTTGACAGTCCTTAGGAGCTGTCTGATAACTTTCTACAAAGCAGCTTGACCCCCCACTGTTATTTTTTTATATTTGTATTTACTTTATCACACAGAAAACCAATCATGTTACTTTGTCATACCAGTTATTTTATAAAAGACAGAGGCATGTAGCAGCTCAGAAGAGCTTAGTTTCCTGAAAAGACACAGCACTTTCTTCCCTTGAGGTCTGAACTTATTGGGGCAACAGAAATGCTTAGATTTTGTTCTTTTAAATCTGGGTAATAGAATAATAGAACATAATAACAATAAAATATTCTTGAAAAGATCCAGTACGTAAACATGTCCTTGAAAAATATCATCATAATTTAATGTCACCTACATTAAAAGTTCAACATCATGTTACACAAGAGACTTGACTTGCAAGCATATATCCATTTAAATTGTTGCAAGCTTACCCAGTCAATGCAATATAAAATTATCTTCCATGTTGCTGTTGGGATCATTCTGCTGCTTTTATTTGGATGTCAAAGTGACAGGCCATTAACCTAGGGGTAAGCTAATTATTTAAGGAACTTCTCTTGTTTTGTACAATGAAGAAGTATTCTTGAAAATACAGCACAAACATAGATATCTGTGTCAGATGGTAATGGTCCGTTTCTTTTAAATATGAAAACGTAATTTTAGCATTCAAACAGTCAATACAATGGTAATTTAAAATAAAACAAGAACAACCATCATTAAATGGTTGTGTTTCTGGACTTAGATTGATGCTTAACACATTGATCTTCTCCAATAGAAGCTTTCCATATTCCATCTGTTAGAATCTTTGACCTTTTCTTAACACCATTAAAAGATAAAATGTTAATCTACTGAAAAAAGATGCATGACCTTTTAAAAGTGAACTGTACCACTTTACAGTCTGCCATCATTAAAGAACTTTATGCTCAGGAGCCACGCATTATGTGTATCATAGCAATATAATTGTTTAGAATAATGTAATTGTTCAACCAAGGAGATATATACCACAGATAACATAAATTAGAACTAGAACTATGTGAACTTTGAAAACCCAATCAAAATAACATGTCAGATCGAGTCTTACTTTCAGTTTTAATCAGCCTCAACCTCAAATTTATTTTTTATTAATATGCTACAATGCATGCCTAGAAGACACCATTTTAACAAAGAAGAAGAAAGGTACTTTGGGAAAAATGAAACCACATCACTGGCAAAGGAAGATGCTTATCTTCCATTGTTTAAAATCACCTTTACTTCTTTTTTCAGTATAAAGAAATAACTGGAGCACAAATATATTATATTTCATGAGGAATTTCAATAGCAAGGAAAATAATGAAAATGGACTTAACTTGTTTTTAATAAATCTGAATTATCTTAAACACGACTTCTTAAAAGCAGTGGCCACAATTCAGAATGGTGCTGAAGCCTGGTTTAAATCCAGTTCAGCATCAGATAGTAATTAGTTTTGAATATGGGCTAATTTGACTCCAAATTAAGAACTAAAAGAGAATGAAAAATATCCATGAATGCATGATATAGGCTCAGATAACCTAATCTTATCTTCTGGTAAGATGTAAGTTTTAGATGAAGGCCAAAAAATTGTTTTGAGGACATAGCTATATAGTAATGTGTCTACTCAATAACTGCTTAACAGAGGATATTAGAAAGTTCAAGTAGCTTCAGCATTTGGATATGATGTTCTGTTAGTACCTTTTATTATGTAGGTAAAAAAGCCTTTCTACAGATGAAGGCTCATATTCTTCTATTTTAACCTAAATTCTTTTCAAGTCCCTAACTTGTTCCATTTTCCACAGTAAAACCAGTGAGCTTAGACTGGACAATTTGGAGTTGGAATATCCTCTATGCATGTTTTTCCAGTGGAATTTACTCCTTAAGGTAAGTGACTGCATAAAAAATAGAGATGCAAGTGTTCTCATATAACATAAATTTAGGTCTCAATATTAATATTATTTGACTGTACTAACTTATTTGTTTTGCAATGTCACTGCAGTGGGGGTTCTTAGACAGCCCTGATGCAATGGGTGCATTTAAATTAGTAATTTAGGGCACAGAAGTGATTTTTTTCCCTTTGTGATTTTGCCTTGCACCTATACCTGAAGGCAGGTGGTGTATGCCCAAAGCTGTTTCCTACCTCATGAAACTGAAGCTGGAATAATTTGCTGAATTGCCATCTCAGGTAGTAATGGTACACACAGTCCTGCAGGATTTAGCTCTCCACAAATGTCTTGCATGCTTAGGAATGGAAACTAGCTTGAACTTCATTGTTAGAAATTTGATCATCTGCATAATAATGCAGAAAGTAAAGGAGAAATAATCACAGGCTTTGCTAAGAGTTTTTGGCAAGTTGAAGGACATTCACTTCCAGTGAAAAGTTCATATTCTGCTTTCTGATTGCATTGCTGCACTAGCCCTATCCATTAATGTATTGTTCCTGCTAAATAAGCTGCACCTCATTTTGTACAGGCCAAGAATTTCATCTTTGAAGTTCGTTGTCACTTTTTTTGTCAAGCTCTTCCATTGTTTAGACCTGCTTCCCAGTCCCAGCCCCAGTTTATCACACCGCAAATTTCCTCTCTCGCATATTCTTCCCTCTAGGTCATTGATAGTGAAAGCAGGCAATATGTTTCCTGGTGTTCAACCATGTGGCACTTCACTAGTCACATAACACACTAGATAAGGAGATGACAGTCTGTGCTGCTCTGAATAGCATATGTGCATGCCATCTGAAAGCCAGGAGCCCGAGGACATGGATACAGCCAACAGAGGGAGTCAATGGCAGCAGAGCACTGGCCATTCATCCCCTGCTATGGAGAGAAGAAAAATGGACAGCTTTGCATTTGTGGTTGAAGGGAAGATTTCAGTCTGTTTCTCGTTAGTCCCTAGGCATCGTTTGGAGGCCATGTGCTCCTCTTCTTTCAAGCTGGAGGTTGCCTACGTGACACAAATTTGGTCCCAGCTCAGCAGGAGGTGGTGCCCCATTAGAATGTCAGCTGTTTTGATAAAAGTTTGGCCCTTTTAACAATTTTTAGGTGTACAGGGAAGATCTGATCTATAGCATTTGCCTTTCTGTCTATTAAGTATACCTATCAGCTAACATAAAGAAGCTATAACTGCTATCTAGTTAGAATTACAAAATAAAGCCTAATTTGTGGGGAACACCTGCTTGATCCATCTTTTACAGCATAGTAGTAATGTTTAACATCTCTTCTGCCTACTCATAACTTGGTATCCAACATAGCTAAAATTATGTAGATCTCATCAACCAAAGTGGCATTCCCTTCAGACTAAAAAAGTCCTAGATCTCAGCATTGGTGAATATAATAAAGAGAAAGAGCGTTTTCTCTTTGACAGAAGCAAGCTGTCACAGTAATAGTGAAATGAGACACAGAAGAAAAAAAATTTCAAAATATTCTTAGACACATTCAGGCAACATGTAAATAGAATAATAAATCTGGCAAGAAAGATCTGTTTATTATTCACACAAAAGGGCTAAGAAGTTGGTTTTTTTTTTTTTTTTTCCATTTTAAAGCATGAATTTCTTTTTCTTCCACCTGAAGTCTGCGCAGTATTCCACAGAGCAGCTGTCCACAGCAAGAAACTCATCATTCACTCTCTGATCAGCACATACAGTAAGTGACATGAAACTCTGCTTAATTCTCTTGTGTCTTCATGAAATAATTTCTTCACCAACTAAAGAAATCTGCTGTTTACCATAATCTCAATTTAACACCTTCTCTCACTGTTCAAAAGTAACTGTCTGCATTTGAATGGGGTTTGCAAAGCAGAAGTAACTGCCAGGGAAAACTAAACAAGTCTTGTCTCTTCCTTGAAAGTTGAAAAAGGCTTTAGGTTTTTTTATCACAGTGACAGGTTACATGGTAAATAAAGTTTGAGATCTTTGCTTTGGCCATTAAATACAAGAACTGGTTAGAAGTGAACAAAGCTGAAGGGTGCAGAACTTGAACTAAGCCCAAGTTAGACATTCACTCGGTTGTTGGGAGACAAGCGGCACATGCCGCAGTGACCCTGGGGTGCGGTGGGACAGGCTGCGGGCGCTGCTCCTCTCTTACAGAGGAAACTCCTTCAAACTAATGGGCTTTCAGCTAACGAGCACTAGGGAAAATAGGCCTTGGGAAGCATTCCTCTCCTTGGAAGCTAATTTGTTTGGTTTGTGTAACGTGGAAAGTGCTGGGAGGATCTCAGCGCCATCAAAGCTTGGAAGGGTCCCACCTTGCCTCGCATTACCATGCACAGCAGAGGATCACTTAAAAAATATTTCCTCATTCGCATTGGGATCAGATACAATATCTTTTAATCAGCAATCAAAACAAAGGCCCTGGTAGTATTGCAAGATTAGCTAGATTTCTACAGATTTGTTCTGAAGTTAATGAAATTGCATCCGAAGGAGACATGAGATACGAAATGTTCTGCAGGAGTTCAAAGCCTGCGACTGCAGCTGCACTCCCCAGCAGCCTGTACAAGCCCTGCAAGCACTTACCTGGGAACCTGTTCTTGAGGAAAACCTCTCCTGCAACTCTCTTCCCCTGACTCATAGGGTTTGAGGAAATTCGCATTTCAAAATTTAGAAATACAGTGCACAATGGTTTCATGTCATAGCTGGATTGAGCTAAGAAAAAGCATTGTGTTGGAGGGTAGGAACCTCTTTTTGTCTTTTGTGTTTATATCACTGTGTTGATTTACTGCAGGTAAAAACAAATGGTAATGTAAAATCCTTGTGTAATTTTTCTGAAACAGGATGAGTTTTCACATGATGTGAGTAGCATTGTACTGCTAACTACAAAATGCTCAGAGGAAACTAAACTAAGTTGAAGGAATTAATATTCCATCAAAGAGTCGGTACTTGCCTCAATAAGATATTTTTAGCATTTTTGGATTTTGATATATGTGTCTTTTTTTTCCCAAGAGAACAGGAAAACTGCTTTTCTTCTCACCACTTCTTTCATGTTAGGTTGTTTATGGCAGACCATTGCATTAGGTCATGTAGCATTTGATTTGCTGGAAAATGAACAATGTTTTGAATCATCCATATGTTTTATCTGCTGCATCTCTTTGGTCAGGTGAATGTAATTTTCCTACCAGTACCAGGTATGGACCAGGGTTAAGAGCTTTCATATAAGCCAGGTATATACCTAATCAGAATATGCTTTCCTGGGCAGAGCTTTCAATGCTAGAAATAATGTTTTTAAAGCATATTGACATATGCATTAAATGAAAAGCACACATAGTATTGAAGTGCTCTATTTCCCTAGAAAAGGAAGAGAATAAGCCTTAATTTTCCTTTAGGGCAAAGCTTTAATAGAATTGCTGCTAGTTCATAGTCTTCCAGTTATTGTTTAAACCCCATAAGATACTTAAGGCTTTGAGTGTTTATACCAAGAAAAGAAAAATATGAATTCATTCTCAAGCTCAGATTTGGAGCTAATAAAGTTATTCTGATTTCTATTACGTTTCTTGCCCACCAGCGTTACCCTCTTGCTATTATTTAGCTGAACAGTTTCAGTGTCTTGGGTGCCTTGTACCTTATGGAAGTTGGGAAGGAAAATCAAAGGTCACAAGGAACATGGAAAAAGGTAATTAAATAGTTGCAACAAAGAAAACAGAAAAAAAAAGAAAGGGAACAGAGGATACAAACAGAAGCTATCAAAGTAGTTCTCTGCCAATGTTTTTAGTGTTGTCATTTAGGTATGTCCATGTGGTTGAGTGATTTTCCTCAGTTATCTGCTTGTTTTGTTGGTTTTACAGTTTTTGGTGAGATGATTTCTGAATTTTTTTGAGATTCTCCCTGTACTCTCCAAGGTGGACACAATTTATCATGTTGCCATTATCCATCCCCAGTGATTCAAGGACTTCTGTGTTTTCTCAGCAAGACAGCCAACTTCTCACATTATATGCACTTGGAATTAAATCTCATTTCCTCTCTCTCATGGCTACCAGGCACTGTGTTTCAAAGTGAGATCTTCAGCAGCTGAAATTTCAGTTCCACAGTACATATAAGTACTGTATAAGCCCAGTACATATAAGTTGCAATATCCCAGGGCCTGAGTGGAATCCCACTCTGTCAGGATTAGTTTACTATGCCATGCAATGCACAAGGACATGCCAAGCTGGGCAGAAGAGAGGAAAGCATGTAGCCATTTTAGCAGCTTGTGTCTCCTCCCTGACTGAATTGGAAATTATTCTGAATTTTGTGATAAAATTATGTGTGGAACTTATAATTTGCAATGTGGTCAAATATATGTGTATAGTATGGGTGAATAAATAGAAAATTTATTGCATCTTTAACTCTGCAAATCTTAAGAAGCTATCAAGTTTGGCAGATGTGTATTTTTATCTACAGTTGTCATCTGCTGATCTGCTGCAAAGCATCTGGATTTTAGAGGGTCAGACTTTTAGACAACCTGAGTGTACAACAGATACTACAGACTCTTTTTAGCTACCCAGTTTGAAAACAGAAGTGTATGGGCCTTCTGAAACAGTTTGCAAATCTGTCCCTAAAACAAAATGGGTTTGTTTTTTTTGGTTTTTTTTTGGTGGCTAAAATGAGTATCAGTGTTTTTTTCCATTTGTTCTTGTGTTTAAGAATTCAGTGAAAGGTACAATTTTCTGCAGTGCCTTTGCTTATTATATGACTAGGCTTTGGATAAATTGTGGTAATGTTTGGGGTCCATATTTGATTTCAAAGTTTTGAGTATGAGGTTATTTACATCCACAGCTTGTGAGAAGAGCCAGACTGACAGCAGAGGGGTTGATGTCCTTTGTGGAGCAGGCACAGCATTGCCTTTTTACCTTGTCAATGCACTTCAGTCTCAACACATTCCCAGCGTGGAGAGTACCCTGTTTGTTTCCCACATCCTTCTGTCCTTAAATTCTGGGCTGGGCTGGGCAGAGCAGTCTGGGTTCCCATTAGTTCTAGCTGGTGATTGAGCAGGCAAAACCTGCAAAATAAGCAAAGTAACTCATTGATGTAGACAAATAAAATTTTATCTTGGGCACGTCCAAGGTCCAATGAATCTCCTGCTAACAAACCTGCCACATTTTCAGCTTCATTGAAAAATGCAGTGAAATCAGGCTTTAATTAGGGAAATGGGACATTATGGTGCATATTTCCACATCTGAAATAAAAATCTATTTTTTAAAGAAGAAAATTAAATGCTATTTCAATTTTCTTGTGCTGACCCTTTAGGACTGTACTGAGCTCCTGCCACCTACCAGCACGCTCGCCAGGCAGTCTGTACAAATATTATCATTACTCAAATAGAGTCTGAATCATTACCTTGTGTTTTCACTTTGTAGTGAAGTGATTTAAATATAGTTTTCTTATGTTGGATCCTTTGACAAATGCATAAATAGTTAGCGCATTGTTAGCAACAGTGAAAAGGAAATGGATGCCTGGCAGGAGGAAGGGCAAATAATTTTCTCATGCTTGCTGTGCTCTTTCTGTAGTGTAAAT
Organism: Geospiza fortis; assembly: GCF_000277835.1. NCBI lineage: Eukaryota > Metazoa > Chordata > Aves > Passeriformes > Thraupidae > Geospiza > Geospiza fortis. The sequence goes on along the minus strand of NW_005054343.1, from coordinate 468,230 downwards.
CAACTCTTCTCCTCTGAAAGTAAAAACTTATTCCAAGATGTCAACAAAAGTAAAGTAATTAGGAAAGGAAATGTAATTCCTCTCTGCTGCTCCTCCCTCACACACACTAGTAAATGAAAGCTATTTAAAGACACAACCTGGCATAGACTAATTGGAGATGAGTCATTTGGGACCTGATCCTGGAAATGCTTACTCAAACGAGTGGCCCTTTGATTGTTTGCCTGGGTCAGTGTGGAGTGCCTGTGCACGCTGCAGGATCAGGGAGGAGAAGGGTCAGTCCTGCAGGGTCCTGAGCTCCCCTGAACCAGAGGCTCCTGAGCTGGCCAGCTCCAGAGGGAAGATGCCTGTGCTTGGAGTTAACTGTTCTATTGGATCACAGCCAGTTTGGTCAGTGTCTCTCAGGACTAAACCCTGGATATTTAACTTAAAATAGAATAGGAATATTACCAAGCTACTTTGATTAATTAATCTCATTTGGAATAAAAAAAACAACTAGAAAACTGAAACACGCTACAAAACTTTCCCATATCCACTTCTGCTTCTGGTTCATGTCTGTCATAAAATTAACTACTGTAATATGCTTTTTCCACAATTTAGTTCTCAAATACTTGGCTGCAAAGGAAGCTGTAAAGCTCAAAGGCATATTTTTTCTTAGTGTTAGCAATTAATATGCCACTAGTCTTTGCATAAATAAGTTGTCTATTTTAAAGCAACTCAAATGGGCTATTTCATTTTATATGACTGTTAATTAAGATGTTGATTAGCCCTGCTATTCAAGCATTGAAACCCTTTCTAAAAGAAATGGCCACTGTTTCAATTTTGTTTTAATTAGTTAGACTTTGAGGTTATTTACTACAGTGTCAACTATCAAAGTAAAGCCATTTAATTTGATGTTCAGTCCGAGGCAGGTAGCACACAGAATTCCACATTTGCCTGTAACCACTGCCATTAACAGCAGTATGATTTAAGGTCATTTAAGAGTCATCAACCTCACAGATGGTAAAATGCGAAGTATCTAAAAGGGAAAATAACAATTGTTGTCTTGTCAAATAAAATCCGAACATTGTATTTTTCGTGAACACCCACTGGCTTCCAGCAATTTTATCCAGAATGTGTTTCCCTTTGGGCGGAGAGTGTTAGGTCTTCCCTTTTATGTATCCTTCCATTGAGACATGCTAACCCCCTCGGGAGGTGAAACCCACCCAGATATTTGTGATTTTAAAACTTCATTTGCGTCACTTGCAACAGAGATGGATCATTATTCTGGGATAAAATCACATCCTGCACAGTGAAAATAACAGGCAACATTTGACCTGAAAAAGGAAAGAGGAAAAAAAAAACCCAACAACTCTAAAGTGTTAAAAGAAACAGACAGTGTTAAAGCTGCTTCAGGAAACAAATTCTCCCTGTAATGCAGTGTAATTACGATCTTTTCTAAGCTAAGTATAGTACCCTAGAGATTACTATAAGTAACTTATAATAGAATTTTTATTAGTGGTAGTAATTTTTTATGATAATTAGTGTAATCTGCAGCCAATAAAATCAGAAGATATATAGTTATCTCTTTTACACCAGAAAACTAATCTTCAGACAGCTGAAACATTAGAAAAAATATATTATTTTATGATTGTTATACACCTTTATGTTCTTATTATTTGGTATTTTTTAATAGCTCTTTCCATTTAATGGTGAAAAATGTGAGACATACTCAAGAGCAAGTATAAAGCAGCCAGCTTGGGGTAAGCATCTGGCATTTCATTTCCTTGGCAATCTTTATTCCATCTGATGTGAAACCTCATCCTTTCTGGAAGTTGGTGAGTTTTAAGTATTTCTTCTAGATAATGGGTGACCCTTGCACAAGCCCTGTCCTCACAGTGAGATTTTGCCTTTTCCTATTGACTGGAGGGAGAGGCCTGGCTGTGCACATGGTCTGTGTATCTTTGGGACCCTCTTGTGCTGCTCCACAAAAGAATGTTTTGACTGAATGGATTAGCTACCACTGCTAAACCAGTGGGTTTGCTGGAAATACAAAGAAAGAGAACAGTTCCAAATAAGCCTAGGACTAGCTGGTTCTGGACTAACTGCAATTCTCTGTTAATGTTCCGAATCATACCTTCAGTTTTTCATTTGCTTCTCTGTCAGAACCCTCCAGGCTGTGTGGATGAGATGGAGCTCTCACATAGGCTGCCAAAGCTGGCATCATACATGCCTAGAATTTCTCAGGCTTGGATTCACTCAAGGCTGTTAGAATGGACATGAAGGCTATGAAGAGAGACTGATGTCTTCCACTCAGGGAATGGCATAAATTGGACATTTTGGAAATTATTCCTGCAGAAGAAGGTCAGAGGACTGTTGCATTCTCCTAAGCTTTTTAGACTTTGTTTGTCCTAAATTGAGAAAGAGAAGGGGAAAAGGAAAGGGGGGAAAGTTATGGTCTCACTCCTTAGATGTGCTGAAATTAGTATTCCCAGCAACTGTACAGATGTCCATAATCTGTGTTCATTATCTTCTATGCCTTGATGAGCTCTGACAATGTTGACAGCTGACATCTCCAGCATGTGACTTAGTGTCTGTTGAGATGCATGATGTAGAGCAAGCTCCACAGAAGCTTGCCCACATTCTGCAAATACGGGAGGATATCAATGCTTGCAGTTACCTGTGATCCATATTTTGAGAGTTCTCCAGTGATCATAACTAATGCAGTGTGTATTAAGCTGGCTTATGTTTAAGTGTGTAGTTCACAGACCTCTTTAGACAGTCCATGAGCACAAACATGTTCATCTAAAGACAAAGGCATTGGTTAGGTCCCTAATAAAGGTGTTCTAATGATGTTTCCTAGCTGTGTTGTCAGTACATTTTGTGTGGAAATATACTAATTGGCTGTTAAATGAGCGGTTGTTTCCTTCATGTCCAGGAAACCCTGACTTTGTGAGGAAAATGGCCAATTTTCTTGCATTGCCTCTGTTTTCCCCTGCCGGTCTTTGGCAAAAGTAGCACTGTAGAGAGCTTCAGCCTTCAGGTAGATTCCAGTGCTGCTCAGCCAGGAAGCACACAGGCTGTGAAAAGGCACCCTGGCAGTGGATAAAGCATCAAGTTTCCATGCTGATTCCTCTGGATTCCTGTGTGCCAGCACTTAGAGACTGTTGACCGTGAGGTTTCTCTGACACTCTTGTGAACCCTCACAGGGACAGATGGATTTGCTCTTGAATGGCTCCATTCTTTTCTCTTTGTGAATAGAGCGGGCAATGGTTAATTTGCCCTGACTGCTGTCATGCACCACAGGCTTCTGCTTTGTCACCCCTCCTGCTGACCATGGCCTCAAGGGCAGGAGGTCTCATATTCTGAGAACGTGTGTACTTACTGTATGTGTCCAGCCTGCCTTTTGGGAGGAGGAGTGCTGCAGCTGAGTGCAGATGGTGCTCTTCCCCTTGCTGAGACCTAAATAAGAGGTTTCCAGCAAGCTGACTTGGTAGAAGCAACTGATGGGAGCTAGAGAGAGGAAATTCCTGTTCCCCCTACACCGAGGAATCTTACCAAAAGCCATGGTAGCAAAAGTGATCACTCATGGGTTCTGCAATGTTTTGAATTAATATAAGAGACATTATAAAATTATTTATGCTCTTTATTAACTTTTAAGCTGAATTACTGAAATGCATTGTACCTAAGGCTGAGGAATATCTGGAAACTCAAATGACAAAGCAGTTTCTTTCTCATGTGGTCTCTTCAGAGTATGCCTTGCTTGCAGCCTGCTCTCAAAGTTCTAAAATTGTGCAACAGCTGCCTAAGCATTTCTAGGTACAAATAAAAATGAAGTTTTCAGCCATCAGCCCAAATAACACAGCCTTGCTTCTTCATTCTTCATCCTATTTCTGCAGATTGGGTCAAAGAGTGTCCTTCATTTGTTATTATTTACTTAAAGGTCTCTCTTCTTTTACTGCCCTCAAAAATCACTGTGTGTTCTTCCTCCATCTTGCTGACCTTTGAGTTAACATAGCAGAACTGTTTTCCAGGATTAGTTTCTAAGGGCTGATAGGTTTGAAGAATTTTAGGCAAAAAGGGCTATATTTTCAGTTTCAGAGTCTGTGAATATCTTATTAGCAAACACTGGATTGTATGGTAATTTGTCAAGAGGTTAGAACAGATGCATAGCACCCTCCCAGATAAATAAAGCTTAATTTGTAATTTCCACCACAGGCAGATCAATCTCTGTAATTTAAGTGACTGAACTTTTATAGTTGGTGTGCAAGGAAAACACCTTTTATTTAGAATAGCAGCAGTAAATTGACAGTGTAATTTGTTCTGGGAAAATTGGTCACTGTATTCAATTGTGCATAAAAACTCACGGTCTTTTGAGCACCCACAAGTTGTACCCTAAAAATATAAGTAATTTAAAACAATCCAAACTTTCAGATCTTTGAAGACACACCTATCTGTGACTGCTGTTAAACTTCGGGTGTTGTTTTTCTTGCTTTTCAAGGAATTTGGCATGTGCCAAACATCACATCTGGTAATGGTTTAACTGAAAAAATTTCTCATTTCTAAATTCAAATCTTAATTTTTCCAGTTAAAATGTGTATCCTGTGGCTCATGGTGTTCATCCATTCTACCATCAGGTAGGTAAAAAATCGTGCTGCTTGCCTCTCAAGATGAATATCAGATTAATTCACTGTGTACACCACTACCTAGAAACCATAACACAAGTGATAAATACCAGAAAGTTGGCAGCAGGGGGAGGCTCTTTAAAGAAAGTTTATGCTAAAAAGATGTAAGATTAGTGACATCATTGTCAAAAATGTGAAATCTCTATCCCCTCTGGAAAAACACTGGTAAGCAGGCCCTGAGGAGAAGAAAAATTCAGCAGCCTAAAGCAGAGTCTGTAGCCTCAGCCAAGAAATCCAGGTCACATCTGACACCCATTGAAATCCACACTCATGAATCCAGTGGACTTTAGGTTGGATTCCTAATCACCAGAAAAATGGTTTAATTCAATGTGTCATCTCCAGGGAAGGGTGAGAAGATATCTGAGATGGAAACAGAGACAAATGACTCTTCCCTTGAGGTAACATCAGATACAGGAGAAGCTCCCCTGTGCTGCTCTGGAGTCCAACAGGTAATACCAGTTACCTTGGCCTCACTGGTAAACACCTGAAAGGTAATGCACTTTTGATGACTATCATTTCAGTCCTGAAAGCAACCAATATAAACCACTATAAATTAATTGATCCCAGCATTAAATTTGATCTAACTCAACTGTATTTTGTTTTTAAAGAGTTTTAGATGTTTTCTGAAACAGAAAATTCAGTGAGGGAAGTGTTTTCTTTTTCACATGGCTATCAATGTTTTTATTTGCCAGTTAGAGAAATGTTCAAAAAATACATTTCTGCAAAATGAAATATTTTCAGTTTGGGGTTTGCCCCTTCTCTTTCCCCTGCACTTTTGGAACAGGCAGAAGACAAAACACAATTCTTCTTCATAGTATTTCTTTCTTTTGTTTATCATTTTTTCTATCTTCCCTGAAATATCCTCAAAACATTAATGGTACATTTTTTGCAGTGGGGCTTTATCCAGAAAAAAAAAAAGGTCAAAGAATTCTAAAACCAAGAGTACTATTACTATTTCTAATGGTAGAAACTGAGCTAATTCGTCAAATAGGATGCAGTATAAGGTTATGGTTTCAGCACAATGGAGAAATTATCAATAGAATAATGGATGGCAAACAAGAAGTCTTGCATGTGTGCTTTTCTCCTGAGTGGTTTCCAGATTTCACAGACTGAGTGTAACACTGTGTTTCTGTCTTGTAGAAGGAAAGGCTAGCTCGAGGCTACAGCTGAACTCCTTATGAACAGAAAAAGGAGGGCTGCTCCCGTAATGGGGTGTGAAATACTGACCTTCCAGAATAGCCATTCTAAGTAGCTTTTGGGGTTTGTTCCGCTGCGGCAAGGAAAGTGTAATTGTGCTGCCCAGCTCTGTTTGAACAAGTAAGTTGTGCACTTCACTGGAGGAATGCATGGAGTGTGTTGAAAGCACAGATACGGAAGTGTGGCCAGGAATGTGATGGAGTGGATATAAAATGAGTGAAGACAAGTGTCCTCATGCTGGCTGCGGTGGTGACGTGCGTTATCTCGGCGTTATCAGGAGATAGATGTTTGCATTCCCATGGGTCAGCGCAAGTTGTCACGGTTTCAACTTCCAGCTTTTTCTTATGGAAATAACATCACGAGGCAAACAACATGAAAAGTCCTCTGCTTGCTTGCACCTCCACATGTGATCTTACAATCCTGAATGCTCTCTAGAGGACTTAGGGTGCAGTGTGAAAGTATGACGATTGCTTTATCAATGGTCCTTTGCTTCTATTTATAGCAACAAAGTTGATAAAAAGGTTTTATTTCACTCCTCCTTTTCCTACTCATTAAATATCTTTGCTAGTGAGACATTTCCAAGGGAGAACGAGATATACAGAGATTTTTGTTTTATGCTTACTTCCATTTAAAAAGAAAAATTGGGTTAAATGGAGTTCTGAGCAGTAAGGTTTTGATGCATACATTTAATGCTGCCTCTCTAGAAAGACATTGCTCTCCTGGAATAGCAAATAGCTCAAATCATTCCAGAGTAAAACAAAAACAAGCAGCAGAACTTCTCTACAGCTTTTGCAAAATGGAGTTAAGTAGTTGTCATTGTTTCTGCCAGTCAATTATTAGTATTAATTAAGGGATCCCTTTAGATCTGTTCCTCAGATCATAACAGTCAACAGGAAGAGGAATGTGTGGCATGGAATCTTGATTCCTGTATTTACTGCATGTTATATCTGTTCCTGTGTGTGTGAATATACCATCTGATAAGGTGAAACACCCTGTATATACTAGTAATTAGTCATTAGTCATAATTTCATGTAATTATTACAGCAATTTCTGTGGCAGCTATCACATGTCCCAGACATCTCTACTTTATGAAGCCAAATTTGTAATTTTCAATGAATATATAGTTAGCCCATTGAAGTATGTTAGATACTTTTGCTTTATTCCAGCCTTTTTGAGCTCTGTTGTACCTGTTTGCTCTGCAAAGGCAGTAAGGGTAAGGGTTTCTTGCTGGGGTTTCCTGTTTTTTTAAGAAAGTCTGGTTTAAAGAAAAAAAAAAGTGAAAAATGAGCAGGTTAGAAATTTTTTAAAAGCAGAAAACTCCAGAATGGGACAAGCAGCACAGAAATGTAGCCAAAATTAACTTTGTGGGTTTTTTTTAATCCCTTAAGTTTCAGGCTTAGAATTAGCAACCTGTAGCCCAACAGTTTCTTTATAAGAAGCGACTGTCATTTATTTGTTTATACTGATAGCATCATCTCTTCATGCACTGGCAACTGGGACTTGAATTTCCTTTGATATATTTAGCCTAAAGAGTCTTAGATTAAATAAACATAAACAATCCAAATGGCTTTAAACTAATTCTCATATAAAACAAGATTTGAAAAATATGCATTGAAAGGTAATGTAAGCATTTTGCTTATGCATTTTTTGTTTTAAAAATGTAATAAATCTTTGCAGTCATGAAAGGTTCTACAGCAATACTCTGTACACCAAATGTTTGTATACTCCCGTACCATTGCAAAATGCAGGATTTACCCAGTCAAAGCAGTACAGATGTTTGGCAGCCATGCCAGTGAGCAAATGAGAGATCCTTGAAAAATATTGGTTTTTTTCAGTTCCCTTATACTCCCAGATTGCTTTTCACACCTCAGTATTTATTGAGGTGCAACATAATACTTTTCCATGAAAAAATTAATATTTACCCATACTTCTTTTACCGTGATATTTGAAATAATACAACATCGTTACTTGCTGTGCTCAGAGCAGGAAATAACTATGACAACTCCAATACCATGGCTTGATTAATATTGGATTCTTAATAACAATCTCTACACATAGATTTTTGGTAGCAAGATGAGTCATTTGTGCAGACAGTTGATTCCAAGTGAGCCAATGACTCCATGGCAACTCAGAGAGCAGCATCTGCAGAGGAAGGGGCTGGAGTTGTGTCCTTAAGTGCAGATCAGATCAAGCCTTTTTGTGGCCTTGATGCTTTGAAGATCTTTAGTGGGGCTCTCTGTGCTGTTTGTCTGGAGCACTGCACTGTGCTCCAGGCCTGGCACAGCCAGAGCCTCACACACAACTTCAACATAATGTGAGCAAACTACTTTTGAAAGGTAAAATATGTGCCAAATGAACAGGTATGAATAGTCTGCAGAAGCTGCAATCAAGAGGCTGCTTTGCTCTGGCACACTTTGGGTGGCAGAATCCCAAAGGTGACCGCTGGTCGTGAAATTGAGGGAAAGATGCTGTTGAAACCTCAATGGGATTTCTGCTTAAATGAGGATTGCAGATTTTGGTCCCTATTTAGTAAAAACTTGTTTCCCCCTCCATACTGCAGGAGAGCACATCACTTCCTTGTGCATCAGGTCAGGGCCTCCCCAGTTCATCAAGATCTTAAAAAGGGCCATCAAAACTGTGCATTTTGCATGGATATGAAAAATCACCTGATGTTTAGGATTTGCTTTGTCTCCAAGCACACACTGCAGCACTCTCAGCCCTAGTGCCCACTCCTGCCAGCATGCTGTGCACTCAGGGTGGTAAGGGGAGGGGCAGAAAAAAGTTTATTGCAGTGGCCATTTATTTCTTTGAACATAGAGACAAAAAGTCAGATCAAATCTTCAGCAGCTTATCTTTATGGTTTGCATTTTATTGAACCCTATTTTACTAATTCCTCCTGATTCCACATTGGCCATTAGGCATAATGTGTTCTCTATTGGAGCACTATTTAATAGGATGCTAATTGATGGCTATCACAGCATAAGAATCAGGGGTCAGTCAGTATTTCAGATGCTGGAAATCATAAAGCAATGGCCCATCACTAATGGCAGAGTGCTAGAATTATGAATGTTTGTCATCTCTGCCCACCTTCACTTCCTGAACCCCTCTTGCCTGCGTTCAGTACAGGCTGGTTTATGAAGAGCTGCTGTTTGAGTGATGGTGGGTGGGGAAGGTGAATGGTACAAGGTTGTACAAGGCTTGTAGCTGCTTTGAAAGCCATTTCATGACAGGTGGTGCTATGGAGGCTCACTGAGTTTGCTTGTATTTGGCACTCTACAGCTAGCCAGCACCAGGGTAACAACATGTTCAGCTATTTGTAAACTAAGCAGGGGCCTAAAAAACATTCCACTCACAAGGAAAAAATTGATTTAAAGAGGCTTGGAGTGGAGCTTGAGCATCAATGAACACTGAAGAGCCTTCTTAAACTGACACAATAAATTAGTTCAAAACAGATGACAGCCCTACAGATTACCCACCTCTTAACAAAGGAGGGGCATTCTGGTCCCCTTCACGAAAACATAGATAAAAATTTTGTTCTTCTACTCTAATGAGGCAAGCTCAGATATAAGTCAATAGAGCAATTCATTAACAAATCTAGTGAAATCCCCTGGGTTACCAGTGAGATGACAGTGAAAGTGGATGTGCTGTGAAAACTCTCCTTTGGTAGAGATGTCCATATGCTAAGGGTCAGAGAGCTGAGTGGTTTGCTCTGTTTACTATTCACCATACACATATGGCAGTTAAGGTCACTGTTATCAGACACTTTCTCTGTACACAAAACAAAATTTCCATATGGTCCATGAAAATGGATATGCTTTGCTCCCGTGCAGCTTCCCACGGCTCTGTCTTTGTGCGGCACCGGTTAGAAGTGTAAAAGAAGGGTGCCAGGGGTTACCTCGTCAGTCAATTGCGCTCCCTGCTTTGTGCATCAGTCCAATTTAGGGCAAATCTGCATCACTTTTTTCCCCCTGTCTTTCAGGCACAAATGCTCATGTCAGTCTATTAGAACGTGATAGAAGTACTGATCACTGCCTCTGCATCTAAATCCTTTTGAAACCAGGATGACCTGCTGAAGAGGATTTTGAGTGGAAGGCCCTTCACAAGACTCTTTCAAATCCACATAAATAAAGCCCTTTACTGGCTTAAAATGGCCCCTCAGATTTAGCACTACAGAGCCCCTAAAAAGCACAACACGATTGTCATGGATATTACATGATGGTAACAACAACAGGCCAAGAAGACAAGTCTCCATGCTGAACAAAACTAGGCCAGACTTTTTCATGATTTGGGATACAGATTGCTGACAGCCCTGTAAATAGGCTGTTTAACCCTTTGAAAGTGAATAAAGAGTGGGGAGACAAATGCTTTCTGATAGACTTTGTGTATGTAATGGGTAAAAAAGTATACTGTAGCGTTCTGGGATTTCTGGTGCAAGATTAATACTGAAATATCTGTGTAATTACTGCAGACCTTTTGCTCCTGCAAAACCAGGCAAGCTCAGTAACCGATTGCAGGTGAATATCTTGCACAAAGGAGCTGGAGGGAGGGCTTTTACATTTTCATGTTTGGGTGCAACATAATTCTCTCTCTCCCTCTCTTTACTATAATTTGGTGCTTCTGAAAAAAATGATGGGAATGATGGGCATGTGTAACCAGCTGATGACATCTCCTCTACCATAATATTATAACAATCTGAAGGGCATCTCATTTATCTGCTGTTCCTAGTTTATTAATACATTTTTAAGCTCTCTTTCTCCCTAGGAAAGGCACTTGATAAAAATCAAATTTTAGGAATCAGTATATTACCCAAGTCCTAAGATAGCACAACTGCTGACAAAACCATCTCCTAGAAATTAAGAATTATGTATATTGCCTTCAATTTTACAAAGCTGTTTGTGTTACTACTTGAATGGCTCCCTTGTTACACACAATTTCTGAAGCTTGGCAGCCGCATGATTTTCATAAATCCAGGTACTACTGTTTCTAACCTCTGACCGTGTTTTAGCTGTGCAGGGCCTTTTTAATTCATTTAACTCATTTTAATTGTCTTTCAGGGGAAGAGCGCTTTCTTTGGCCAGCTTAACTAGCAGGGAAAGCTGCCTGCTTGAGTACTTGCTGCCATTCAAAGAGACCACTCATGAAAATGCATGCTTGTCCTCGTAACTCCTTCAGTAACTGTAATATTTCTCCCTTACTGTTTATGTCAGAGAGTCATTACTGGAAGCTGCTGACATTTTTGACATTCAGTAGCATCACAGCACATTAGGTGGTCCTTAGATAATTTTTAGACAAAATTTTCTTGTATCACATGCTCAGGCCATTACAAGCAACAGAAGTGAAACACTTCTGTGTGAAGATAAATCAGTCAGTGCACACATTTTTTGTGGACCTTCCTATATTATTCTATAGCTGAACAATTTTAACCAGGTGGTGCATAATGCATAAAACGCTGTCTACCAAGGCTGTTCATGCTTGGGTTTTGGCTTTTGTGGAAGATCAATCTCTATTAGGGGATCTATTATCATCACTTATGTTTTACTACAATGAAATAAATAGGCAGCTGCAGTTGTTTGGCCTAATAGCTCTTAGTTTGATTGCTAGAAGTAGGAAATCAATGCAGGGTGAAAGGAAGAAACATTTTTAATAACTTACACTCCAGATATGAGATCCCCAAGTTATTACAAATTATAAGGTTAAGACCTCTTGAAAGAATCCTAGCTAGTTAAATATTTAAAACTCCTGGGTGAGAACACATGCACTAATGAGCTTCAGGCTACTAAATACCAGAATCTAGGGGGAGACATCTTGTTTTATATTTGAAAGTATTAGTGAGTATAAACTGGCCATAAGAAGTGTTTAATTAGGAATTATATTGATATGGAGAAAGCAGAGAGAGAAACAGATTACCAAATCTAGTGTTCATCACTGTTAAAAGCTGGATTTGTCTGTGCAGGGAGAGAAACAAATGAAAGCAGCCCTGTATCAAATCAGGGGAGACACAGTATGGTATCCTGACCCTCCTCACATCCCTCTCCACAGCCTTGGGGGAGTTGCTGGATACCTCAGACTGAATGTGGATGGATCTTCCTACTGAGAATTCCTTTTGGCGTCCATCAGGTAGCAAGTTGCCTTAGACTTTTGATCAGTATTGCAAATTTAATAATTGTTGTTTGGTGAAAACTATGATGCAAATGCCAGATCAATACACGTCTTGTAATTCTCTAACCCCAAACAAGAAGAGAAAGAACATCATAAATCTTTGAATCTCTTCCCTTGTCATCTTTTAATTCAGAATTTTAAGCTTGTAAGCAACCTGTTAATTGTACCTGGTCATGTTAAATTTGCTGTCTTAAGAAGAATAGAAATGTTGCAATTCAGATGGTAAGTGAAGAAGGGAGTCAGGGTTGACAGTAAAAATTGGCTTGACATGATTAAGCACCAGATAACATTAAGTCTTGTCACACAAATATTGTGGGAGAAGGCTTACTGCATTGTGTGCACACATATGTATTTTATGTAAAATAGCCTCGGTCTGTCTCCTCTCTGAAACAGGGAGTGTGAGTGGGTAAACAGCTCATAGCAACAGATGAAAGGCTGACAAAGTTCAGACTCCCAGTTCAAAGGTTTCAGCAGTATGTGAAATGACAATCTCAGGTTATTTGTGTTTCCAAGCTCCTGTGTATTTGAATTGTTTGCTCATCTATGGAGGCTCACCATTATCTTATTCCTGGTTGTGTTCATCAGCTGAGTGAGCTGCCTGGCTGCAGACATATCTCATAAGAAAACTTAGTAAAGCCTCATAACACCCTGCCTCTTCCCCCAAGAAGATCATAAATACTTTTTTTTTAATTGTTGAGGATAAATTGCAGCAACACAAAGCGAGCATCCTGCTCACTCCGTGTGCATCTCCTGCTGCTTGGTCAGCACAGGTCCACTGTTCCATTTTTAAATCAAATTATGCTTGTGATAATATTGTCTTGAGCTTACAGTTGCTGACATGGATATCGACAAAGGCTTAGCCAGTATTTTAATAAGAAAACAAAATACAGGAAATACTCTAGAGTTTCCAGGTGGATCATTAACAAGACGCCTTGGAGGGCTGAGACTGCCAGCCAGCACAGGGAATGCATCACAGTTCGTCATACAACTTAAACTTCTTTTGACATCTAGTTATGTCGAAATGTGACTGATCACCTAGGGGTCCAGGCTCCTGTGAGGGAAAAGTTCACTGACAGACAGCGAACGAAGCTGATCTTAAATGAGAATCAAGAGAAAGCAGCATTCCAGCGTCTGACAGTCTGCAGCTGCTACCTGGGTCTGCCTAACGAAGACGAGCCTGCTCTGCTGAACAGTTATATTAGCATCTGTATGCTTCTGTCTCATTATCACACATCTGCCCACCTTTATTCCAATGAAGCTTCTTCTGATCTGACAGCTCAGGCATTGTCAGTGAATAGATATTATGGGAGCCGGGTACAGCAGCTTAGGGTGTTAGCTTTTATTTTCTAAAGACTGTTGTACAGTTTGACAGTATAATGCCACAGAGGTAAAGAAGATAATTAACATATTGGGCAGTTTCTAAACAAAGCTGAGACAGTTATACTGGCAAAAGTGCTGCTGCTGGAGCAGTATTGTTTGCACTCTGGAAACATCAAAGGCTTGCAAGATCCGCCTTTATAAAAAAGAGAACAGGTATGGCATGGTCCCCACACCACAAATAGGAGGTTTTGGGGGGCTGAGCCCACACCTAAAACTGCAAAACCTTTGGTCCTTGAAGAGCCTGTCTTGTGTGCTCAAACCTCTGCTTGCTCAGGCAAGTTATCCCCCAGCATTTGAGAAGATGTGAAAAGGTGTGTGTGGAGAGGAGGCTGAGGGTCTTTTTTACTTTCTTGAATTTATTTTTACCCCACAGCACAAAGCTAAGTATTAATTTGAGCTTCACAGAGCTCATATTTGGATGGAGATTTAAGCCTTCTAAGTTAGAGATCACATGTGGGATTTTCTGGAAATGCCAAAAAAGCATATGACAGGGGTTTTATCATTTGCTCAGTAATATACTAGAAAGGCTTGTTAAACAAACAAACAAACAACCAAAGGGGGAAATAGTCTTTTGAGCTGACACCGTAGATGGACTGAGATCAGATGACTGAGCAAAGGGATGTTCATATTCTCTTCTGCAGATCTGAGAAAAAAATGTAGTACTGCCATGGATTACTACACAGCTTGTCTTTAGTTTTCACCAGGTCTTAGAGTCTGTATAAAATATTTGACAGTGCTGGAATTGAATGGCAACTTGACTTCATAAATATTTGGGATATGAAGCATTTACAATAATATAGCCTCTGAAATTTCTCATTCTTTACATTTTTGAGAAAAATAATGAACGGGATACACTGCAGCATGTTCATCCCTGAAATCACTCTCCCTTTGAGCCTTGGTTTATGTTTTAAATGGCATAAATAATAACCTTGACCCCCCTGCCCACAAGCAATATTGCGGCCAAAAACCAGATCTGCAGCTGGTTTGGATGAGTTGCTCATTTACAGCCAAAACAGTGTTCCCTGTTCCTGTGGCAGTTAGCAGATTTACCCTGCTAAGAATCTAGCCCCAGATTTCTAAGAACTTATGGACTTTTCTCATTTCATTCATGGCTTTCAGTTCACTGCTTTTTCTTTGTTCTTGAGAGCACAGGGTTACTCGAGTTAATGTTGAAATTACTGCTATTTTGCAACAACGCATTCAAAGCCATTTCAGCATCTGCGCTGATAAAGTGAGAACAGCTCACCCAGATTGGCCTCCAGGACCTGCACTCACCATTGCAAAGTTTGAATATAGAATTAGATTCGTTTAAAAAAGAGAGGAGGGGGAAAAAGAAAGAGAAATCCATTGTCATTCATTCTAAAAAGGCATTACAGACTGCCGACACTGTACAGAAAAATAGGAGATGTTGACCTTTTTATTATAGACTCTTCTGTGCTGTTGCCCTCCTGTCGGAGGTGCCTCCCCCCGCAGCCGCGCACCCCCGCACGCAGCCGCGCACACGCGCGCCCGCTCTTCAGCTCTATGTTATCTCAAATAATTACCCTGCGCTTCTGGCTGTCCCCAGTGACTTCTGCTGCTAAAAAAGCTACTCATTGTCGGTGAGTGAAGAGGGATTTCAAACCTGCTTCTTGTGGCCCAGCAACAGCTCTTAATTAACCACTCAGGTATTGAGCCTCCTCCTCGCCCGGCTCCCATCCATATGGCAGGAACATGTCCACAGCGATAATCACTGAAGGAAATATTGTATCAAAAAAAGGGCTCGCAGAACAGAAAGCTCCTGCAAATTATTTTTAATGATTCTCCTCTTGTGAGGCGGATTATTTGTTATTTCAAGCAGCGCCAGGGAAGGGGCTGTGTGGGGACGCGGCAGTCCCCACGTCGCTCTCCCCTGCACCCGGCAGAGCCCCAGCCTCAGCCCTGCCACCGGCCGGGCGCCCGGGCTGCCACGGGAGGCCCTTCAGGCAGCCTAAAGAGCTTTAGTTCCCTATGATTTTGATAATCCTTTGTTTCTAGTGTGACTCGCTTTCTACATGCTGGATGTGGATGTTTCCTGTGAGAAAGGCACTTGAAAAAACTTGCAGGCTTGACACAGACCCAGACCCTTTTTCCTTACCCCTTGGTTTATAGTAAAGAAAACAGTGATTCGAGTTTATAAATCTAATTAAAAATGAAGTTGCATATACATTTTAAAACCTTGCATATACCAGCATACTGTGTCAAAAGATATTATGTATGATTTTACTTTGTGACAGAAACCATTACATTTAAAAATTCATTACAGCAAGGTTAGTTAGACACATGATGGATGCAGCTTTAATCCTGCCATATATTATTACAGTTAAAATGTAAATGATGAAAAATATTTTGTGCTTATCAGCATTTATGTGGAAATGTGTTTTACAGTGATATATGGTGTTATATTTCTATTATTATGATGAGAAAGAATGAAATACAAAAAGACTAAGTGTTTATTAAAACATGGTTACTTGTGATAAAATATTCTTGTTGTACATGACTTTAAACATATTTACCAAGGGCATTTGTCCAAAACAGCTGTGAAATGTGTTTGCTATGCAAATCATTCTTTGTAATTTTTTCCCCTCTGTTATACTGACTATAGCTTTTTAATAGCCTAATGTTTAAGCTATGTAAATATATTTTTATTATTTTTCATTTCAGACATGGGGGGATGGGGACTGGCTCTGTTTACGCACATGCATGTATTCAAATAGATGGAAGCATACATAAAAAGATAGACAGAAAATTGATCCTAGCAAAAATCCTTTTCACATTCTCTCTCCTCTCGTTTCAGCCTCTCAAAGCCAACCTTGATCACAGGGAGCTGAGCTCTTTGCCAGCACAGCCCTTGGCAAGTGCTGATCTCTGAGCACACAGGGCAGTGATTTAACAGCTCACACAACCAAACCCTTAACTCAGCCTTGTCCTACACCCTCCTCCTCACACATGGCTGGTGCATCATTGCATGGGAGATTCATGCCCTGGCCAGGCAAGTGAATTTTTCTTTTTTCCCCAAGGAAGGTGAGTTCTTAGTTGGGCCTGTGCTTTAGAAGAACCCTGCCAAGTAAATCTGTACAGAGTTGTACTAAAATGAAGGGTAGTGAGTTTTGAGGTCAGTATTGCATGTTGCAAATTCCTAGATTAAGTTTTTTAAGAAATTTTACTCCAACAGTGACCCTTCTAGAAAGATTTCTGGCACTAAGGGCCTGGTCTCCACAGGCAAAATCCAGTATAATCTTGAATAGAACAATACAAAGGCGTAAAAGCCATTAAGTGACTTGCCCAGTATCCCACAGGAAGTCTGTGACAGAAAAGAAAATAAAAATGTGAAGGCCCTGAAACTTAGGAATTTAACCATTCTATCTATGCGTTCCCACGAGCTCTGTACACTGGGTTTTCAGTGGTTTTGAGTTTGCTCTCTTGGTCCTTCCACTGACCCTGGCTGCCCACTGCATTATTCCAGTACTATTGGTGATGATCCAGAAGTTACTGTCTTACACCCCATATTACCTTAACTTGCCTCTGCTCTGTTCCCACAATTTATTTTCTCTGTGTATCTGCTACAAGTTTGTGTTGTTTGTTTTGTTACCTTCTATGCAGCTCATAATTGGGAAAACAGTAGAGTCAATAAGCAAGTAAATTGTGTGGTTTCCGTATTGTTCCTGTAATTCCTTCAGTTTACATTGCTATCTTTAGAAAAGAAATTCACTTGAGTTTGGCATGATGCAGTAATCATGCTGAGATTGCTTCTACTTAAATGACGCTGAGCCCGTATTTAACAAGTCAAATATGCTTCCTAAAAAAAAGGAACAAAGTCAATCAAAATATTTGTGATCCAGAGCATGTATGTCCCTCAGTCCTCAAAGCCTGTCTTTTAATATGAACAGAAGCAGGAGACCTGGTGCTTGTAGTTCACTAAAGTGGCTATTTCCTTATAGCTTTCCTCTTGTAACAATGTTTATTCAGTTATCAGGGAAGAAATATCATTTGTCCGTGCAGCTACAATGACCTAATTTGTTGTATAAATTATTACTTTTTTTTCTCATCTCATGTTGATGACAGAATCATTTAATAGACTTTCAGTTGCTCAAGCTTGAAAATTGGTTCCACATTCTCTCTTTTTTTAGTTTTCCTCCCTAGGGTGAGTGCAACGTGGTCTAAATACAATTTCCATCCCCCCTCCCTTTTTTTTTAAACATCTGCTTGTATGAGGATGTTGTTGTGTACATTAGCACCGTACAGTTTAGCACCCTTTAGCACTACCCTCGTCTCTCAGCTTCCTCATTCCCGGGGCCAATCATAATATATCAGGAACTGTAGATATTTCCTATCTCAGCACTCTCCATAACTCTTCTGCTCAGCTGTCTGAAGCTGTTTTCTTTAGGAAGTCCAAAGCAAGGGGGACTGGTTGACCTGGCATCAGTCCTATTTATAAGAATGAAGCCTGTTCCCCGCACACCTTTGGAGCTTTGCCGTGTAGGGTCACATCCGTTTAAATTAACAGCGCCCGTAGCGGAGCACGGACACCTCACCTTTACTGTCCCCTGTGCCCTTTTGTTTGAAGTTACCCAGCCCAGCCAGATGACCTTCTCCAAAGCTGAGGCTACAGGATTTGCAACTGTGGCTTTGCCACATAGTTCATTAGGAAGGGAAAAATCAGCTGTTGTCACATGTACTGGATTTGTGTGTGTATGTGTGTGTGTGTGTGTGTGACATGTTTATTTGTTCATTTAAAATAAACATTTGCTTTTAAATTTTTCCTCCCCTGCTGTTGCTGCTGAAATAAATGCCAGTCGAGCTTGTTTGCTTAGTATAGAAGTTACTGTGTGGTTGGAGGAAGAAATGATGTATGGAGCAGCCATCTCATTCCCAGCCTGTGCTCCAAGGGCTTCTCTTAGAAATAATGCCACCGCTGCTTCTGTGACACTGGACATGTCACAGAGTTACCATCTGCCCACTCATGAGTCAACTGGTTGCCTATGAAATCTATTTATTTTAGTTTTAAGCCTAAAAATATTTGCTGAAAGCAGGATTATCGCTTTGTAGACCACCAGCAGCTGTTGAAAAGCAGGGCATAAAACTTTGTTTATGTCTTTAATAACCCACTTAATGACAGAGCAAGCACATTATTCATAATAAAATAGGCTGGCATAATCTTACTCCAGTGCATGGTGTCAGGGAATTAAGAAACATCTGCTATGCCATAAAATAACATTGTATATACTATGTACATTAAAAACATGTGTACACACATATTTATATTATATAATTATTTAAAATGTCTCAGTGGAATTCTACTCTTTTAAATTACATTTAGCTAACAGTGGAATGGTTAAATAAGGGTATTTTTGCTTCTGAATCTGAATTTTATATGAAGTTGGAGTCTATGGCTAACTATAGACTATGGCAAGGGACAGGATATTTACAGTACATTTAAGGCATAAAGGCAAAGATTCAAGTTTTGAAATTGGGGTTCAAAATCTATTTTTAGCCTCCAAATAAGTGACCTGATTTTCTGAACCACAAAACATTTGTGGGTTCTTAACCTGATGAGCATTTTGGTTGCTCAGCAACTCTGAAAAACCAGGCCAGTGTTTCAGTGCCTAAATGCAGATTTTTATTTGCAATGAAGGTATCTGAATTTACAGCTTTTATCCATGGCAGTTGTAGGCATTGCTCCTGCCCTCAGAGTGGAAACCCGACTGTGCTGCTGCTGCACATGCACAGGGAGCCACTGCCTCTGCTTGGGGGAGCTTGGAGCCAAAGAGACCAAGAATTCCTCGGGCTGGCTCTGCAGCTGGGATGCTGCAGGCAGAGGGGAATCCTTCTCCCTGCACGAGGCTGAGCATCGTGGCTCCCGACCAGCAAAGCATGTAAACATGTCTTTAAATTTAAGCGTGTGAGATGTACGTGGAACTACTTGCATCTTAAAATTAAATACATGTTTCACTAGATCAGGCCAGATGGTTTTACATGCTCAAAAGTGACATTTACAAGGTCACATAGGAAATGTTTGACAGAGCCAGGAACCGAAACCAGATCTTTCAAGTGCCAACCTTGTGCCTTAATTTTGCACCCATCCTTTTTTTTTAAATTTGTTTTTGTGATGACATATTTCTCTTAATGAAAACAAAAAAATGGGAAAAAATCCAATAAGGAGACAATTAACTTGTGGGGTTTTGCATGTCTGTCTGTTTCTTTTGTTTTTTTTGCAAAAAACAACTGAATACCCCAGTGCCACTGTTTCAGAGATTAGCACTTTAAACTTTAGAGAAAAGCATATATTTTATGCACTTTAAAAAAATTCTTCTATCTTTAAAAAATGTAAGCAATCTGGTTTCATTTCATAGGTGGCCCACCAAATAAAATAAGCTGTAAGTTAATAAAATTTCTATAGAGATTTATAAGAACTGAGTGAACTCCCCCAGTATCTGAATGTTAATCTGTTGGAAAGTAGCTGCTGTGGTACTGGAATAACTCAAAGTCACACAGCAGGGCACACTAACAGTAGTTCTCTCATTGACATTTTCCCCACAAGTGCCAAAATAAACGTGGGAAACTACTATTGGGATAAAGCCCAATGAACTACTGGAATGGCAACTGTGATAAATTGAAGGTGGTTTCTTCAGATTCACCTAAATCTCTGATTTCACTAATGTGTATATTTTTCTTGGTAGTCCTATCCTTGTGAATTATCTCAAATGCATTTGGTTTAGTCTGTCTTAGCTAGCTCTGGTCTTGGCATACAACTACATTCCTTGCAATCCCTCATTCTGCCTCAGGTTTGAGTGTCTTTAGCCTTTCTGTCCTTCTCTAACTCACATCCAGACCTCAGCACCATGAGAAAGTACTCTAGATTAAATACTTTTTTCTAATTCATATTTATTGACTGACATCTTAGTCTGCATGAAAAGAAAGGAAACAACATTCTCACCTTCACATAGGACCTTCCTATTACACCAGCAAAATGCAAAAAGGGGAAATATGAGCATGGCAGAGTAGGTTTTATGTAGTGACCTCTTTTTTTGGCTGGTGGGGTTCTGTATTTCACTTTTGGATTTAATTGGCTTGTATTCATAGAATTTACATATCTGTGACCCATTTGCAAAAACTCTTAAAAACTAGTATAATTTAAGTACTGTTCATTTAAGTGAATGTACCCAGTCATCTGTGAGGTCTGAGGGGCAGGCTCCAAGCTTCAATTGTTCTTCTTGAGGGTATTTAAAATATCATCACTTCAAGCTGTCTGGCTCCCCCTGAGCTGAACAGGGCCCTGTGGCCAAGACACTGCAGCCTGTGAGCTGAGAGGACTGAGCCTGCAGGTGCTAGAGATTTATTCTACATGTAGAACTATTTCTTCTCTAATTTGTATCAAACTGAAAGAAACTGAAATGTAGAATCTTCCCAAAAAAAATGTCCTCTAACTTGTGCTGGTTTCTCCTTCAGCAAAGACCAACTCGTCTTGCTATGAGTGCTAAGGATCCCAGCTGTACAGCACAATACAGCTCCATGTCAAGGTGTGCTTAGCATCAGCTTCCCACTGCTCAGGACAGACACATCTTCACTTCCAGGGGAGTACCCAAGCTGTTAATAAGGTATGTATCTGTGTTTCTCTGGGGTTTAATTGTTTGGGGTTTTTAACTGAGCCTGAGCTACACTGTACAAGGTACTAGAGCAACTGTCCTGTCCAGGGGAGGTACTGCTCCTTCTCAACCAGCAGCAGACACTTATGAAAGAGCCCAGAAAAGGGTGTCTAAATGCTGCTGCTTCTATAGCACAACTTTCCAGCTTCTTGCACCCAGCAGCTCCAATTTACTGAGCCAGAGCTGGTATCCTGGTTATTTTTTATAGTCTCTGATAGATTTTCCCTCACCTTCTCGTCCACAACTGCATAATCAGTTTTTAAGGCCATGTAAAGTTTTGATACCCAGAACATCCAGGGGCATTTAATTCCACAATTTCACTCCATGTTATATGATCATGCACTGAGTTCTTAAATTCTTGTTCCAAATAATTATTTCCATGACTCTCTTGATTTTATAAACATTTGCTGTACCCACTTTTTGTCATCTGCACTCTCTTCAGGCAGTGGAATCATCCTTTGTGTAGGTGCTACTCAGAAGCACTCCCATATCTTTAAAATGTGCCAAATCTCTACTGGTAACTTAACAAAGAGCTTTTACTTTTGGGATAAAATGAGTACACATTACTACCCTCAATGATACACAATACAAGCCTGAGAAATACCAGTCAAAGCAAAAATATAAAAAGTTGGTTAAAATCCAACGCCCTTCAATGGTAAGGAATACAGAGGTGAGACAAAGATACTGGTGTCTCCCTGAGTTCCCATGCAGAGGAATCTCCAAAAACCCAGAAAATGGCTATAAAAGGGTTCCCTTCCCATGTGTTCCCCTGTCTGGTAAACTGGGTTCCAGGCTCTTTAAATATCATGTGGAGAAAATCTTGGGAGCAAAATCAAGATCTAAATATGCAATCAATCACGCAAGTGGTTGAATTGCAGACTTTAAAATATTTAACATGCTTAATTTTATGTGGTTCTAGCCAGCTTCTTTATTTGGGGGCTCCCTGTTTCCTGCATACTGGGAGAACAGGAAAGCTAAGGCCAGTGAAAGCACCTATCACAGCTTATTACAGAGGGTAAACAGCCAACGTTATTAGTAGATGAGCAGGAAAGGTAGATCAATATAAGGAAATACTGCTTTCATTCACTATTCCCTTTGTCACTGCCAGACCTCAGAATTTTTCAGTTCATTGATGTCAGTAAGGATTTACTTCCCTGCCCAAGGAGCTGGGGCCAGATTATTCCCAGGCTGCAGCAGATACTGATCAGCATGTAAGCTGGCATGGGCAGCTGGGTAAGAAAATAAAATTTAAATTCATCGGCTTGGGTTTATAATGTCCACATTGGTATTAGGCAACATGACAACAGAAGTGGCCCAAATATACCTCCTTTCACAGGCATGCCAGCTGAATGCACCAGGTTGGTCAGACAGAGGGGTACAGCATTTTCATTAGCTGAGTGAACACCTAGCTCAGGCCAAGTCTGAGAACATTTTATTCACAGGGCTGCTGAGGGGTTAAACTCTGCTTAACACATTCACTCCCCTACCAACATGCCATTCTTTCATTTGCAGAGCAGCTTCCCCCCCAGCAGCACCTAGAGCCTATCCTTGCATACCCCCATGCTCTACTGCCCTCAGCAAGCTGTGGTTTACACCACACACACCTTCTCATCACTGTTATCACCGATGGTTTCCTCAATGGAAGTAATCATTCACATTATAACTGTTGCCAAAACCCTCTGGCACCAGAAGTGCTCTTGGAATGAAAGCCTGAAGGCATGCAGGAGCCTGAGCAGCTGGAGCAGCAGCCCAGGCAGTCAGGAACTGGGGCTGAACTGCACCGGGGAAAAGGCACAGGAGCTCCCTGAGACAAATTACACTTTGCTTCTTGTGCACATGCAGAGCCACGTTTTGTGTTCAGTATCAACCATCAGAAGGTGCCTAAATCTGCCTCGTCCTTGCAGACAGGTTCAGGGCGTGTCGACACATTTTTAAATGTATTTATACACAGGAATATATGTGTGTGTGTGTGTGTGTGTTTGCTAATCTTTGCTCAGGGTTTGTACACCTTGAGAACCTGACTCTCTAAGTGGAGATTAGGAGTTCTTCACAGTTCAAGTTATAAGCAGAGATAGTAAAAAATAAAGACTTTCTTCTCATCAGTGATATGACATTGTCTACCCAGTCACAGAACAAGATACAGCTTAGTCTGAGTTTAAAACTGTCACAGTTCAACAAGATAATGCATCCAAATAGTCATTTGACTTACCTGGAGTCTGCTCAGTGCTTCCATCTTCTCCAGGCAACCAGGCTGAGGGACATTCCTAAAGTCCCTGGCAGCTGACATGTGAGGAATTCTTATTGTGGGGGTGCAGTTTATTTGAGTACAATCACCACATTCTGATTTCAAAGATGACTAAATGTTCTATGTCCCTTCATAGGTTTAGCATTTTTAGTGAGTTAAACTAACTGCATCTGTTATTTTTGTGCAGTTGAATTGTGTAACTTGATTGTCTGACACAGTATCAGCAGTGTGAGGTCCTTTATGGGTCACAGCTCAGCTGAATTTTATGCATAAGAATTTCCCCATTTTTGTTCAGGACATAATTGTTCTTCTGGGCAATACTCATCAACTCAAGTATAGAAAAAAACAAAGAATGCAAAATGCAGCCAGACATCTTCAAAAGAGCCTGTTTGTGCCTTGCAATGAAGCAGAAGGAAAGTAAAATCCTATTCCAGTTCCTTTGGACAGGGGCCACCCATCCCACACCAAGACCCTCAGCCACAGCCCAGGTGGTTGATTCCTTGCCCTGATGTCTCAGGGCAGCATCCCTGTGTGGAGATGGCTCTCTTAGCCCCTGACTGGATCCTCAGGCACTGTGCAGTGGGTACCCACCCCTGGCATGGTGCAGGTGAGCAGCCCAGCAGGTACCAGCAGGTACCAGCAGTACCAGCATGCACCCCTGGGCACCATCTCCTCTCCCCTGGAGTCCCCACAGAACTGGGGGCTGCACACCCCCAGGCAGGCAGTGACCTTGGAACAGGGCTTGGCTCCAGGAGGATTTGGGGCAGAGTGGCACATCATAAAACTGTGCACCAGCAAAGACAGCCCAGCTCCTTGTTAGTGCTGGAAAATGCTCTGCAGCATCCAAACCCTGCATCCAAACCCTGCAGTGCTCCAGGCTCGTGCTGCTGGCCAGCTAATTGTCAGCCTGCCACTGCCTCTGCTCCCTGTGTGGTCCTGCAGAGAGCCATCCTGATGGCTGCCAGTAATGAGGAAAACTGGTGTGTTTTTGTTTTGTTTCCTTTTAAATAAACTTGCAGTCCTTAATCTAGCAGGCTGGAGTCCAGATTTGACAGCCCTGTGAGTAATGAGGTGCAAGGAAAGACAGGATGTAGAATTAGGAGGTAAGGGCTGAAGGTTGCCCCAGATTTGATCTCTAGACTGGACATTTTACATCTCTTTCCCACCCCTTCTCCTCTCCATCCTCCATCATTGGACACACGGCATAGGTGCTTGCTTAGCAGGGCAATGGGCTGCCCGGCACGAGGGGAGCTGCAGGGGGAGAGACCCTCTGGGAAATTCCCCACTGGTCCACCAGGCCCTGTCTGGGCCATCTCATGAGCTGCTCAGGCTGAAGCACCTGGAGCTGCCCACAGCTCTGCCCCAGGCACTTTGCACCCACCTCTTTCTCACCTCACCTTGAGGAGAAGCATCAGCTGTGGTTCAGCTTGTTCAGATGCATGCATAGGAGTGATACATGCATATCTATAGAGATCTATACAGGCTGAGGGATAATTACAAATATTAAGCCATTTTAAAACAGCAATGTCTCTATAAAATAAAGATAAAATATTCTTCTATATATTTTCCTTTTTTGCATGTGCTTTTTCTGTTCCTCTGTGTCTCCCTTTCCATCCAGCTGATCATGTGACTAATTTTCTTCACCTGCAAACTGCATTTTTGATTTTCTACTATCTACTAGAAAAATATAACACCCACCCAAAGTGTTTGTTCCCATGAGGCTGGTACATTGTACATTTGTTTTCTGTAATGATAGTGGGTTAATGTGCCTTCACTTCTATTTAATATTCTGTAGCTTGACTATTTACAATTGTAGCACTGCAGAGCAGGGAATTCTTATGGATCAGTGCATCAGAGGTGGACAAAAACCCAGCTCGTGGGGAGGGTTTGATGTTGGTTTATTGGTTCCTGTGTGTCTTTGCCCAAAACATGAGCTCTAACCTTTCATTTGTCAAGCCCCTGAGCTCTGACCTCTGGGCCCCAGGTGACCTCACACCACAGTTATGTACTGTCTTTACACAGGAAAGTAGGGAAACACTAAATGTAACTAAGAGGCCTATTTTATATAGCAGCATAACCCCTGGCAGAGCAGACTGAGCTCGCTGAACAACCCTTTCTGTGTGCCAGCACTGCCCTGCAGCTCGTGCCCTGCACAGCCACATCAGCTTGGCTGTGGGAGCCAAGAGCAGGGCAGATCCTCCCCACTGCTGCTCCTTTTGGG
>NW_005054343.1:430203-437703 GCF_000277835.1 Geospiza fortis | reverse complement strand
TACCTTTAAAGTCAGCAGGTTACAATAATCACTGAATTTGCAAGCCTGGATTCTCATTCTGGATCTAAATAAATTCATAGGTAACTGGAACACTCACAACTTATCACAGCCAGGGTGAAATGCAAACCAAGCTCATCACAACCCTTGAAAACAACTAAAGGAGTCTTGTCCTGGCTGCAATCTACATGAAGAGGAGACAGCAGCAACCTGCAGAGGAGCAGCTTCTGGTGTGTGATTTGAAAACCACGCTGTGTTTAGCAGGCAGCTCTCACAGGGTGCCACTGTCCTCTTCATCCCTTGGCAAACTCTACCTTTTAGTCTTTTCAGACTGGGCACTCAACAAAGTCTAGGAGAATTAGCTGTCTACTGCTATCAGAAGCCAAGAGGATTTGGATATCCAGCACTGCTTGGCTCCTTCACAACCCTCAGCTTCAAACAGTTTTTCAATATTTCATGGCATTGTTTGCTAGGAAAAAAAATATAATCCCTCCAACCAAAAAGGAAATCAATTTGTAAAAAAATGGAAATAAGACAGATGTCCTTTCTATGCCCTGTATCTATGCAGAAACTAGCCAGGTTGCTAAGGGTTAAATTTGTTCCTGAGTTGGCCCAATCACATTCCTTTTTGCCTTCTTATTAGGTTAAATAAATAGAAACTTCTTGCAATATCCATCCATAACGATAAGCAATTCCCACTATAATGGAGGGCTAATATATAAATTCAGCCCACATCAGTTTTGTGTCAACTAGCAAAAACAGAAACAATGGAAACTAGACAGTCATGGCTCTGCATAGGTCAACAACCAAGGTTATCTGTATTCAATTACTGGTATCTGCAAACTTGCATACTGTCAGCTGATCATAGACTAAATGAAAACTTATCATGCACAGAGGCAGCAAATACATTTATTTGAAGCAGGCATCATATTAGTTCCTTGGTTCAACTGTGGTTAAGGGGAAAAAAGGGGTTATCAGTCTTTTGGGAAATTCTTTCAAATATAACCTGCAGCAAATATCTAAAATTGGGGATTATCTATGTTATAAATCTTTGTTCAAAAAGTAGAAAAGGAACAGAAATTGCACTGTAGCCCTCTAAGACGATAAATTATATTATTTAACAATAGATAAACTTAGGGCACCTTTCCTGTGGTACAGCCCTATTGTGAATTAAGCTTTAATCTGCTTCACCTCAACATCTGTTCGGTGGAACCAAAGATCTGGCTGGATTGGACACAGACAGTAATTTGTTTGTTAACTGCTTCTCCGGAACAATAGATCATTTCAGAAAACAAAGCCTACTAACACAACGCATATTTATCTGTTTCCTCTATCTGTGTTCCTTTTTCCATAAGTGCAAGTTCAGGCTTTTGAAATGTTTTCCTAGAGATAATTTGTGATGCTGTTAGATTCATAACCCTGGAAAAATAGATTATTTTTTTCAAGGTTTTTTTCATCTTTGACCAACAGATGTTCTGTTCAAAATCTGAAAGTACTCACGATATATGTACTAGCAAATTATAATTGTTAACGCTCCTGTGGAAGGCAAATGTCAAATATTTTCTATCAATAGACTGTTTGGAAACAAAGGCATTTGCTTCACAGAAGTTCACGTGCTCAATCTTCCCATTTGGCTTTTCCAACAGTCTATTCAATTAGACATTTAACATTTTGTTTGTTTTCAGAAGAGGAAGTGAAAATTAACTTCACAGAAACAAGAAAATAAGACATTAAAGCCAGAGGGCATCCTGTATTCCATTGTAAAATGACACCCCAGTGCATTTTGGTGATACAAAGGTGACCACGGAAACAAGTCTATGATCCAGTGCCAGCTTTTTACCACTGCACACCAAGGTGGCAATCGAAGAACCAAAAACATCTGGGACCATGGTGTAGATAAATATCCAAACATATGTCTTCTAATCAGAGCTCTCCACCCCCATGGATAGTCTCCCCTGGCCAGACAACTTTGGTAAAAAACATATTTACCTGCAAGTCTCCACCTCCACGTCTCTCTAGTGTTCCATTGCAGTGTTTGAATGGTTCATACTTCCCACTATTATTTTTAAAGTTGAGATTTATCCTCTATTGAAGGGGCTAAAACCGCTCTGCTAAAACATCTCTCTTCCTCTCTTTCTTTTAACTTTAAACAAGAAAATCACCACAATTTTCAACAACAGCAGGACAAGCTCTCTGCAGAAGTCTCCTGCAGAA
Source organism: Geospiza fortis (assembly GCF_000277835.1). Lineage (NCBI taxonomy): Eukaryota > Metazoa > Chordata > Aves > Passeriformes > Thraupidae > Geospiza > Geospiza fortis. The sequence continues at coordinate 435,492 of NW_005054343.1, read as the reverse complement.
ATGTCTTAAATGCATACCCTGTCAGTCCTTGTACACAATATGCCATTCTTGTATTGTGTTATATTGTGTTGTGCTGTAGTGTCTTCTACTCTCTTATATATCTCATTGCATTATTTTATCTCCCTCCTTGTAGCACTGGGTATGTCCAAGCCCCTCATAGTGCTGTGCAAAAGAATAAGACTAATGTCTAACACATACTGTCATGATTTGGGGAATCAATCTCTACACTACTAAAATTAATTCTATTTTATAACATTGACTGCATTGCATCTGTTTCAGAGAGCAAGCCCCGTATGGACTGGAACTTCCTGGCCCTCTGTGCAGCCTCTTGCCCTTTCATTGATGCACTGACTGTAGGAGATGCAGGTTACATCCTTTTACCTGGCTACAGGGCTAACAGTAACACATCATTAAAATGGGAAAAATCAGCCATGCAAATGAACCAGAGAAATGGCTGCCAACCAAGGCAGAGGAACTTTTCCAAGTCTGAACCCTATCAGGCAGCATGTTAGTAACTGTTTTGTGCATTCATTTGATGAGCTGATAAATATGATAAGAGGGCACCTGAGGTGTTACACAAATCAGGAGAGACTGAGAATCTGTGTTTCTGAGAAGTCAGAGGAAGGAATTTGTGTCTAGAAGAAGAATTGTGACCTACTTAGAGGAATCTGACTTAAGCCCCAAATAATGTTCTTGCTCAAGCATGAATTACAAACAGCTGAAGAAAGATGAGCTTTTGCACTTGTGCTCTAGCCAAGTTTGCCCACATCTAATGAGCAGAAGTACAGCTCTATGCCATTTTGTATTCCCAGGACGTGGTGCAGATGGAGGAGCTGCTCTGAATGTGGGTCCAGGAGCTGTTCACCCACTCCTCCAGGCACTCCACGCATCCTGCCTCATGCCTCTCCTTGCAGGGCCTGGAGGTGGAAAGCATCAGGTTCAAGAGCAGAGTGAGCAGCAGTAGCTGTGAGAAGCAGCCTTACAAACTGGAACCAGAGCTGGCAGCAGTGCTGGAGCACTGGGCATGGATCAGGCTGGAGAAAAAGAATTAACAGTTCCATGCTCAGAAGCCTGGAGAGTGACAAAGCAGCTGTCACCCGTGGAGGGAGGGGAAAAGCTGAGCTGCCACACATAAACTCAGGTAAAATAGTCTCAGTACAGAAAAATTCCTAGGGGCAAAAAGATGGTGAAAATATGGGTCTTGGTTCACCCCCATGCTGGGCGATGCCTCGCTGCGTGTCAAGTCTGGGCAGATGCTCTGTGTGTTGTGTTATTTGGGCCAAAGTCCCACAGGAAAAAAAAAAAACCCGAGTCCAAATTGAAAGATGCTATGAGTCAGTCTTCTGATGAAAGAGAAGAACGTGATGTTGGGGCTGGCAAACATGATAGTGCTGTGGGATTAAAAGAAAAAAAAAAAAAAGCCCTCAGAGAAAGGGTATGCAAATGATGGGAAAAAGAGCATAAGAGGACATTTTCTCCAGGGATGCTATTGCTATACCCCTGCCTTCCTTTCCCCCAGAGGGTCATGGGTGAGCTCAACAAGTCAGGATCCAGAAGTAAGAAGAATGTAAAGATTAATAACTGAAGTGTCTCATTGGCCTCCATGACAGAAGTGTTTTAGTTGGGGTTTGAGGCTACCTGGGGTCCTGACCCAAGCAGATCCCTGAGAAATGGGAGAGCCCTGGGTGTTGCCCAACCAGGTTGGGCAGATTGGGGGACATGGCCCAAAAGCCACCAAGGAAACAGCTGGACCCACACTGGCACCACACACACTGTCCAGCATCACAGTTTGAAGTGAGACTAACTTCACCTAAAGGTCAAATTTTAACCAATTCCTATCATCTGCAAAGCAAAACTAAATGCTGGCATTGGCACTGACTGGAAACAGCAAGGGGAAAACAGGAATTGCACAGAGCAGGGCAAATTGCAAGCTGTGAAGGATAGCTGAATGCTACATGGTTTTGGTTAGCAAAAGTGTTTTCTACAGCAAAGGCCTCACATTTAAAGACACCATTTTAACTTGGCCCCAGCAGCACTGGCAGTGCAAGTAGGGTAAAAGGAACAGTAGAAGAGGCAGCTGTTGTCAGAAAACACTTCCTGGAAAATATTAAAGTTCTCTTGAGGCATGTAGAAAAATTCCAGAATACTGTATTATTATTGTTATTATTATTACCCTTGATCTTTTGGAAGGTGGGGAAGGAGTATCTGCAGTTTTAAAGACAGAAGACAAGACATCTGTAGCCTTTAAAAAGAAAAGCACAAAGGCTGCTAGGCTCACCTTGCAACATTTTTAATTATTTTCCTTAAGTTTCCCAGATAAAAACACACTGCATGGAGCCTCACCCAATAAAACTAAGCAGGTATAAAGGCAATACCCATTGTCTAATCAATATCATATTGCTCATGGCTTTAGTTTGTTCAATAGCTGAGCTCATTGACTCCTGAGTTGCACCTTAGGATGCCAATATCTGCTTAATGTTGGACAAACTGCATTTGTCATTGCCTGTAACTGTGTTCTTTAATCTCATTAATAACCCACAGATACTGAAGCACAGCTTAGAATGAGCTGGCTGGACTCTGCCAGGTTCCCACGTGCACTCCAGCTCAGGGGCTCATGTGTTGTGTGTTAGATGGGCTCATTGCCCCCACAGAGGCTGCAGCCCTCCTGTCCCATTGCTCCTCAACCCAAACACCCATAAATGGCAGAAACTGCAAAAAAATAAAGCCCAAGAGAACTCTGCCATCAGATAGAGAGAATTGTGTCTGTATTTAGTGCATCACAGCCCCCATACCACATTATCTGTGGTGGCCTCAGCCCCCAGCACGGGGGAGGCAGGAACACCTCTTGCTGCCCACGCCTCATCCTCTGCTCGCCTGCATATGGCAGAGAACCCACGTGCCGCAGCCCCACAAGTGTGCATCAATAAATTATCTTCATTGGAAACACATTGCAAACAAAATGCAAATAGCAAGAAAGTGCTTGTTCTCAGAGGTCTGTCTTGAGAGTTCATCTACCCAGATTATAAACACTTGATAAGCATCCTGGTTTTCAGGCTAACTGTCTGTATGGCAGATCCCAGGACTAGGCTCCTGGGATTTCAAAATGTATCATGAAATAAAAACAGCTGCAAGGGAAACTCATATGACTAGGATAGGTGCCATATAGCAATTAACAGCCAGAAGTTTTGATCTGGAAAATCACATTTATTTTAATTGCTTCACTGTTGTGTTCATAAAGAATTTGGCTCATTTGATTATTTTCCTTATTAGATATACTACTTAACTTTGGAACAATGTAGTCATTAGTTCCATTGTTTGAGGTTTTTCATTGCAGTGAAATGAATGACAGAGACATGTTCTGCAAGGAAGATTGTTTATAAATATTTATCATAGCCTTAACAGATATTTGTGTAATCCATCCTAATTTTTCTAGCACGTAATTCACCAGTTATTTAATCTGTTGTGTGATGAGTGGCAGGTTCCTTAACCTTGAGTTCAATAAGGCATTTAAAGTGTGTGATCTCTTATCACAAGAACAGAGCAGGAGAGTAACTCATCTTTTTTGTACAAGACTGGGATTCTCTCTGTTTTCATTTAGCGGGCTGTTTAAAGAAGATGCACATGTCTGAGTGCTCTCACTGCTGCCATTCCTTTCTGAATTTTACCTTGGCACCGTGGCAGGGATCAGCTGTGCCTCCAGGAGCTGCTGCCCAGTGCAGGCAGGACGGGAGTGGGAGTGGGATGGGATGGGAGAGGGGCTGGGTGAAGCCACGTGTGCCGGGCATGGCGGCGGCTGCAAGCGCACCTGAGAGAGGGGCTGGCACCATAAAATATGCATGGGCCCTTCTGCAGCAAACAAATCTACTTAATTGAAAGGAATGGGGAGGTGAAAAATGAAACTTGGCAGTTCAGCTTCGCTCCACCATTTGGTGGTTGTTGTGGGACTCCAGCAAAGGGAGCTATCACTGCGGGCATAATTTACTTGATTTTAAGGATCCATATGAATTCTGGCGACATACCAAGTAGCCATTAGCTATGAGGAGTGGTTCCCGATGCTCATTTGTTTTCCATGTGTGAATTTTCACTCTTCCAAACTTTCTTTAGAAAAAAAAGTACTTTTTCTTCATCAATTCCATGTGGAAAATAAAACAAAAATACACATAATAAATTATTCAAGGAACACAACCGATTTTTTTTAATGGAAAAATACTGGTTCTAGAATCAAACTGGCAGCTTGCTTTGATTTTGATAAGTGTTAAGTTTTATGTTAAGTGTTATAAAATGATATGCTTGTTCACATGCTCAGGCATAGTCTTTCTGTGTAAATTATCCTAAATAGGGTAACTCAATAGCAAAGTAGGCAGGTTTATAATGCTATTACTATTAGGAAAATACCTTTAATATGAGACATATGCAGGATGCTATTACATCAGTAGGCTGCATTTATTAAGTATGCAGGAGCAGCCCTGTGGATCAGAGCAGAGATGCTGGGCCTGTAACACATGTAACTTGGCTTAGTCTTGGGGTCAAAATCTGTTAATGCAATTTTCTGTATAAGAAGAAGAATTTAAAATCCATGTGGTTTTAATGACACATTCAAGATAGGGGGTGTATGGGGGTGTTGATTTTGTTGGATTTTTTTGTTTGTCCTACTCACATTAAATGAGAACTTTGAAATTTGTGTGTCAGACACTGAAACTAATCTGTGAAATAAGACCAAAAAAACCTCTTTTAATATATTTGCTTGAAAAGTTTAATTTTGGCCAAGTTATGTTTCAAATTAAAAGTATCATTAGTAATAATTTGCATTTACTTATTGAAGCATTACATGATAAACCAGAACCATGTGTCAAAATGTAACTCTCATAAAATAAGTGCACTGAGATAAAGGGACTTCAGAGATTTAAAAAATCAATGTGACATTCAAGACATCTAAAAAGGGTTCCTGCCTTAAAAAGGGAATGTTTCTATTTCAAATAATTAAAATGTTTTGGTTTCTTCATTTTTGTGGTCTTGTAGCACAACTTATATCTAAGGCACTATGTTGAACATGCATATTTTGGGCTGAGCTTTAGTTTGTGTCTATTTAACAGCTACTCACAGCTGTCTCTGCTTTGAAAGTATTGGGATAAAATTTCTTCCCAAACTCCAGCCAATGCAAAGCACTGACATTATTTAAAGTGGCTCTGCTCAGGCTGTGGGTGCTGCAGGCAGGGTCCAGGCAGCTGCCTGCCCATGGCACCCATGTCCCTTCTGTCACCCAGGCGTCCCTGCACTGTGCCACCACTG
>NW_005054343.1:426605-430155 GCF_000277835.1 Geospiza fortis | reverse complement strand
ACCTGCAGCTCATCTGGTTAATATATAGATGTGTATTTCAAGATTTGCTGCTAATTTTACTGTGCAAAACACACCTCACTGTGTTTTTACATTACTCACTGTAATGCTAGAAGTAATGTAAAAATTGTAATTTGCTTTTTTCTTGGTGTACTAAGGAGAAGGAGACTGGTCACTGGTCTGGGTCTGGAAAGATTTTATCAGTGTAAAATGGAAGCACAGGATGGGGAAGGTTTCTTGATTTTGCTTTACTCAAAAAGTTAAGGAAATAGTGTATTAAAGGAAGACTTTTGCTTTCATGAGGTCAGTGTTAGACTCCTTTTGCCCTGCTCAGAAATGCAAAGATTATTGCTGTAACAAGCAAGACAAAAAAGCACATTTTGAAAGGAAGAAGCAGCATACATTGGCAAAAGGGTGTAAGACCCCTTTGGTGCAGAACAACAAATGCCACCACTTGCCTTCAAGTCAGGGAGCACACCAGCACCTGAGCAGTTCACCAGATATGTAGGATAATGTATTTTCAAATTAAATACTCGCTAAAGAGTTCTGCTGACCATGTCTCTTTACTTCCAAACCAGAATCTAATTTTAAATTTAATTTTAAGGGTTTTTCTTTGACCTCACTAATTGACATGCATCCTGGTCAGATGTTCTAACCTAAGAGCCCCATCATGTCTCCTGTGCAGAGCGCACTGGGGACTGAAGGTTGTGCAGGTATGGGACATGAGCTGAGCAGCTTAAGTTACACCAGGGTTGGTGAGGAGTGTGAGGTGATCAGATAAATTGCCAGGAGTGATAAATCAGGTGCTGGGTCTCACTATAACATATATGAAATGTATCTGTAAATCTGCATAAATGTGCCTAGAGAGACAGGATTTACTGTACACACATACATGTTTACATGCATCATATACCCACCTGAGCTGTAGTTTTGGTCCTGGCACCCTTGTGCCACATTCTGTTTGACCCTGTGATGATGATGGACTCTTCCATGGGTTAACTGTGTGTTTTGGAAGAAGAGGTTGTTAGGTTGCTCTTTTTTTTTTTAAACCCTGTTCCTGGACACAGCTCCTTGAGTTTACACATTCAAATGGTGTACTTTTATGGCCAACTCTGCTAAGCGACTTTTTTGACACTTTTGACATAAAAGCTCTCCTATCATTGACTGTACCTGCAAAATACTCGTACAAAAAGTTTTAATTATATACCTAGCAATTAGGATATTAACTTCGAAATCATTATATATTTAACTTATAATCTTAATATCTGTTAATGGCAATAGCAACAAAGAGAGACATGCATAAGAAATTAGAATGAATTGCTCTGTAGTACAGATGACTTATGCTCTTCCAAGAGGTGAGCTGGTGCTGGGAGAGGCAGACTCGTTCCCAGCAGATAGAACTCTTACACAAAGAAAATTAAACTTGGGGTTTTTTTAACAACTGTTCCTTTTGACTTTCTCAGTGAACTCCATGTCTCTGTTTTATGGTGCAGCAGGCCTGGCTTTCCAAATTTAATTCCTCTGGCTTGCAATGCCAGAATCATACTACTATCTGTGTGAATAAGGCATTTTCTCAAAGAACAGGCCTAATAGTCAGAGTCAGTCTTCCAGATGGGTTGTAAAACTCTTTGAAACCACTCCACTCAAAGGATATTATACTCCTGCAGCTGTATGTTTGTTTTATTATAAACAGAGATTTCTAACTCAAAAACCTAGAAATGCTGCCTACTTCTGAAGCAAACTGACATGTGGAGCTGTGCTAGATCTCAGCTGAAACAAAACTTAATTTATCACTCCCTAAATATCAAAGGGGCTTGAGGACGAGTCATATCACATTTGGTCTTTTTAACTGAAAGACATTATGGGTGAGTGAAAAGCCCATGTAGTTTTCCTTCACCACTGACTGATAGGCATGGGATGGTGTCCTCCAGCCAGCTGATTTCAGCCCTTCCCTGGTCCAGCCCCTGCAACCCCAGCAGCAGCTCTGCAGGATGAGGACCACTCTTGACACTGATTTTTCTCTTCCCATCTCTTCAGAGAGGGCCCTGCAGACCTCAGTGCTGAGCCGGAGGCAGAGCATGAGGTTGGAATCACACAGAGGGTGACAGAGTGAGCTGGTGGCCATGGAGTGCTCGCCAATGCCAGGGCGTGCTGCCAACACCATCAGCACATCATGTCCAGCCCTAAGAGCCCCACAATCACTGAATGGCCTGGCTTGGAAGGGACCTGAAAGATCATCTAGTCCCAAACCCCCTTCACAGCTCCCAAGCTGTGTATATACATAAATACATATATATATATATATATATATAATGGTGCTTTGTACAACTTTTGTGCATTGAAAGACCAAGCAGTCTGCCTGAATTTATCAAACTAGCCAATCTAATAATTCTCTCAAGAAGTAGAGAGAAAATTCAAAATGTTTCTGCATCATGCAAATACCATCAGCCTTTTGGTGGGAACAGACCTGCTAGCACTGTTGTGGCCTTGTCCTCTACCAGGGTGTGATTTTCCTGTCTGAAGTCAATAATAAAGGTTATCCCCAAAATTTCACTTGAGCTGATTTCCAGAATGTGCCATGCATCTGAAAGATGGCTGCTCAGGAGAATCCATAGGTGAGATGGGAAGAGAAGAGCAGCCACTGTCTACAGGCACCATTTTATTCTTTTGAAACATGAGAAACTGGAATTGTCCCTGTAAAACACAATTACAGCATCCCCATTATGATTTGTCAGACACCACCCATAAGATAAAAGCTAAGAGGATTTTTTAATCTGAATTTGTACAGGCTTTTCTGTCATTCTTTAAGTAGATTCATTATTATTTTTTGCCCATAATTTGTATAAAGTACTTAGCATTCAAAACAGATCCTTTTTAACCTTTTGCCCAACTTGGCTTTTTGTACGTTTTTTTTTTAAAAAGGGGGGGAGATGGAAAGGGAGAGAAGCCCTTTAAGTACCCTGGGCCTGGGTTCCTTCAGTATGCAGGCTGTAAATGTTTTACTTTGATTTGAGATACATGACAATAAATTAGGGGACATTTATCAAAGCTGCTTTGTTGCATTGCTGACAAAAGCTGCTTTTTGCATAAATTACTGCATTATACAAATACACTTAGCAGGATCCTGTTTCTTTGATGTTGGTGGAGGAGATTTATGTCCAATGGAGTTTTTATTTATCTGCCCTGTTCACCTCAACAAGGGCAGGACATATTCCTCAATTAGTTCCATACCCCTAGAAATGACATATATATCTCACAACTAGAAGCAGAGAAATTTAAACAAAACAAAACAAAAAAGCACAAGTGCACTTTTTCTGGCAAGTCTAAACTACTGTACAGTGTAAAAAGTAAATATTAGGCTGGAGCCGTGGCTTTGAAATCTTTGTTCTCAGACTGCTTTGAAAGCTATTTAAGTAAGCTAATTTTGACAAAACAATATTCCCTTTGCAGAAAAGCTTTTCTAGACTTCATTAAGAGACTAAGTAAATACGAGTCCTTTTCAACAAATACTTGATAGCCGAATAAGTAGGTTAAAAGAATAGATTCCCTGGGT
>NW_005054343.1:411038-426563 GCF_000277835.1 Geospiza fortis | reverse complement strand
TATCTAATCAACTAATGAAGGCCATCTTAGGCTAAATGGTGAATTAGGATGGTTAGAAAGGAACTTGTCAAATGAATAAATTGGCTAAACAGTTACACTACTTAAATGAATACAGAATCTCTTGAACACCATTTTGAGTGCTATTCTTCTGTCACTCACCATATCCATACCTCAGTCTACACGTAATTTATTTTGTTCCTGGGTCAGGGGTTCAAATGCAGCCCTATGTGGCCACTCAGAGCTGTTGCTGTACAATGGCTTGAGCTCATTCCAGAGAACCCTCAGACCTCAAAAGAAAAAAAAGAAAAAAAGCAGAAATTTACTATTGCCCTCCTCTTTATATATTATATATTAATACATATATACATAATATAGTTTGAATGTATATATATATTATATAGTGTATGATATATATACACATATATAGTGTTGTCTTTCAGTCTTTGGCACATTTTTTAATCAATGCCAGAGTACCACTGAGCCAGACCATGAAGAAGAGATGATCTAGAGTACTGGAGACTAATACAGCCCAAAAGTTGTCAGGGCCTGGGTTAACTTTAAAGCTTTGCCAATGAGGGGAAGGAGCTGATGCTGAGAGAGCTGAATCCGCTCACGCAGATGGTTTGGGACATGGTCTTCCACACCCTTGGACAATCATCCCCCAAAACTAGAGTGAAGCCCCTACATCTATGGAGCACTCCACTGAAGCTAAAAGGTTCATAATTGGTACCTCTCATGTTTCACCCTTTCTTTACTGGCTTTTGCCAGGCATTTTTTTGATCAAAATATTTATGTCGGAAGCACTTTGAGCTTTTGCTCATTCTTGTCTATGAAACTATAAAAGGTTTTCAAGTCATAATAAAAAAATCTTTTCTAAAACAATTTAAATATTTCATTAGCAAACCCTTGTTCTCTTTGAAAGATGCTCTTACATGTTAATAATTTGGAGTTCTTAATTGAACCACACCCTGTTTTTAAAAAATTCTGGAAAAGGTCCTCTATTCTTTCCCCTCCAACCACCCAAGATTAAAACTCAGCCACTAAATGTAATTTCTCACTATTCAGTAACACCTCCCTCTCCTTTCCCCTCCCACCCCCCAAAAAAAAAAAAAAAAAAAAAAAAAAAAAAAAAAGTGAGGTCCTTTTCATGTTGGTAGGAAAACAATAAAATTATACAAAAATAGATTTTCATTATTCAGGCTGCTCTGGGGAACAGATTCCACACAGTGCATTTCAATGATCCCAGAAAATGAATTACTATCATAATTTGTTCCTAAAGTCTGTTTAATTGGCTCACTTAGCCACCTGTTCAGTATAGTTACCATGAAAACATGGTAACAGAGTTGGTTTTGCTAAATTTCTGAGCGCCAGCCTTTCATCCTTCATCCTGCCTCCTTCACCCATAAAGTATCTAGCAATGCTTAGCACAGATTTAAAAATAGTGTCATAGCCATGCTACACATATTTTAGCTAATCAGGAAGGAATTGAAAAGTTATAACAATGCTATGCTAATCGGGGCATTTACTCACTGTCAGCTCTGCCTGTTCCTGGGTGAGTGTCAATTTGTTACATCCCACTGCACATATAATAACAGGGGGAAAAGGTAAAGAATGATATGCATGCTTCGTGTTCGTGGAGAGATAGATGCTACACCCCCCCCCATTTCACATGAAGAAGTTCCATTAAAAGGAGTAAAATTGTGAGAGGAAATTCAGCCAAGGACTTTGAAACTGTTGTCCTTTTTTTTTTTTTTTGTAAAAATAAAGAAAAGAAAAAGCAAGCAGAGTTAAAGGCATGAACTCCCATTTAGCGACGCTCACCACATTAAAAGAAAAAGTTATAAGGCACCGGGGCACCCTTTGTTGCCTGCCGTGAGTCAGATTGCTTTCCTCGAGCCCAGTGTAGAGAAGGAGCGGTTTCAGCAGCAGAGCATAAATACCACTCTCTAAAACTGGAGCTACAGTGTAAACAGCTCGAGTCTTCACTGCACAATGCAAACAAACAATCCCAGCTGAGAATTCCCTGGCAGGAACCAAGCAAATACAGCCCTCACTGCTGACTGCTGTTATTGCTATGGTTGCTTAATCAAAACAGACAGCAGCATGTAAAAATGTAAATATTTGATATTTGTTAATACAGTCCTAAGTTATTGCTCTGGCCTGCTGGTTTGGTTCCATGCATTGGGATCCTCTGTGCAACTCACTCGTCATACATTTCAGCAGAGGAATATTTTTAAGAAGCCATTATCTAAACTGCTGATGTAATAAGGCACTGGTATATGAAATACACTTAATAACTCAACTTCAGTTATTTATTGTGAACGAGGGTGCATTCTCCTTGATTCCATTTCCCAGCAAAATATAAGTGGAGCTTTCATCATGAGTGCTTGAATTTATGGCAAGCAGACCAAGTGACATTAAGAAAGCCACACAATCCCTTCATTCAGGCTTTAATAAGGAAGCCAAGGAAAAATTATCCAAGCTGGTTTGCGGGTGACAGCACAAGAACTTTTTGGAGTCAGAAAGTTAGCACGGAGGCTCCCTGTCAGCCCATTAAAAAGCAAGGTTGGCATTCCCAGATATTGGAACCATGTGTGCAGAGGAATTTTTCTTCTGGTAAGACATTCCAAATATTGTCCCAGAGCCAAACACTTCGGTGTTAGACTAATTTAAGCAGTATGTTGGAATCAGCTCTCAAGACTTTGATCATATGGAGATCGTTTGTTACAAATTGAACTAACCCAGTCTCTATTTCTGGTGGATCAGAACTATGGATTTGTTGAATTAAATGCCTCATTTAATGCAGTTTGCACATGAAAAGAAAGCTGCACTCAGGAATCTGATAGTGAATTTTTCACCTAACCAACAGGTCTACTTTTTTATTACTTTTAAACCTAATCCATACTCAGTCCACACTGTTCTTAATAAGCCCGAGGCTGTTTGGAGTGAAGGTTTAAATCAGCTCATATGTTATGGGGGGAAAGCATCACTGAATTATCAAACCGTGTAATAAGGAACACATTTGAATCCAATTCTAGAAATAATTTTATGAAGAAAAATAAATTAGTTCTTGGTTGTTATTTACCATCCAAATAGCTCAGTGCTCTTTCATGACAGCAGTGGACAGAAAGCTGAAAAATGATTTTGCAGACATACGATTTTCTCCCTCCTTCTCATTGCTATCCCCGTTTTTGCAGCTGAACTATTGTGAGGGTTAAAAGTGCACAAAATAAAGCATTTCCACATATGGCTGCACTTTCTTTTCATTTCTTGAAGTTATAATGTCTTTAACTGTTGATAATGATATTATAAACTGTCATTTAGTGCATTTTGAGTATATTAAATACATGAACAAAAGATGTGTAGTTCCAGCTGGACCCTGATCAGAAACACTGAGATCTGATTCACTGAAACTGCAGATAGCAATGTGCAGAGCTTGTGAGGAGCCTTGTGGAACAGGTAGCAGTTGCAATAGTAACAGAATAAAATAATTGATTAAAATAAAAGAAACCTGACAGCAATTATTTCTCCAGGAGTGGGATGAAACTGAGAAATGGGTACCCAAGTGATATCTAATGGAAGAGTGCCTGGCATGCTGCTACACAGTGGACTGACACAGGGCTTGAGTATATCACAACTCTCTGCCTTGGGGAACTCAGGATTTACACTGTTTTCAACACATTTTCATCTGGAGTCTCACGCAAAATAAAAGCAGGAACACCAGCAATTCCCAGGGACCCTTCCTCTCAGTCCCAAGGGAATCTACATAACAGAGTTGACATGGAAGGAAATGGGAATGCTGTTTTCTGCCCAGAAGGGGCAAAATGAATCTCTCCAACCTCACAGCTTTGAAAGGACCCTATAGCCAAGCTGAAAACTTCTGATACATGGATATAATTTTTAATGACATCTCACTGTTTTACTGGTTTAGCAAAGAGATAATATGCCATGGTATATGTAGCCTCAACCCCTTGGTGCTGTTGCAGGCATATCCAGCCACTGCAGCTGGAAAAGGAACTAACCAAAACCCCAAAAAGGTGAAATCTCTGTCAGACATGAGCCCTGAGCAAGAATTATCAAGACCTTTATTAGGCCTTAGAAGACAGAAAAGAGTGACATGGAAATAACATGGCAATGCCCTAGGCCTGACCAAGGCAAGCTCAATCCCCAGTTTTTGCTGACCATGGTGTTCCCATTGCACCGAGCATCAAGGGAACCATCCTGAGCCTCCCCTGTCCTTACCCAGGCCATGGGGGATGATGGAGAGCCAGTGCAGAATACAAAACAGGAGAGGGAAGCAATAAGGGTGTTGTGTGCTCCAAATCCCATCCTGGGGCAGGGGCAGTGGGAAGGATCTCCCACGGATCATTCACTCCAACTCCCATTGCATGCACAGAGCAGAGTTCATTCTTCATAAAGAAAAGGGAAACTGTTCCTTTAGAGAAGAAAAAAATCCCAAAACAACACAAAACAACAGTTATCTAGCAGATACTGATTTATACACACTCACATACACATATATATTTTATTGGCAAATAAAGAAAGATCAGATCTTTAATGAAATCAGGATGGGTTTGGGAGCTGAACTTGAGCTGAACTCCCCAGATTTTCATGGAACTTCAATTAAAAGGGTTTCAGAGGAGTTGCTGAAAGCTAAGCACTTGCCATTGAAAGCTTAATTTAAAATGAGAAGCATTTTTACACCACATTTCTCAGTGAAATTCTATCCCTCATCCTCATTATATACTTTTTTCTTGAACGATATATTTTTTTTTCCAGATAAACCATGTGACAATGTATATAAATTTTATCCTCAGGTGTTACAACCAGTGCACACATAGCGACTAAAGAAACCATCATTATTGTGAAGAAAATCCCTCTGCCCTCTCCACTCTAAAACCAGTTTTGAAATTTCAGTCAAAATTTGTTGTCATGTATGATATATAAGGATTTAGATACCTGATAAATACTAGCACTAGCAAAAAATGTGCTTTGGGGGAAAGGAGTGAAATCTAACTTCAGAAAACAAAACAGAAGAAACTAATGAAAAATAAAGATGGTTGTTTAATTTCTGCTTACCAGCCTATTCTCCCTCAATCCCAAGAATACAAGGTAAATACACAGCCTCACTTTAGGGCCCTTTTCAATACCAGTGGAGCCACACAACTCAATCTTTGAGCTTTGCCTTCAAAACATATCCCTTGCTTGATCAGATGCACTACAATTCAATCTGAATGTCAGCTTCTGGCTGTGGAAAGAGCAGTTGAAGGGTGACCAAAATGGACACAGATCCTGGAGTTTCAGTGGCTTGAAAGCATTAAGGGAAATGATCCTGTTTTAACCAGGTACCAGGAAATAAGTTACTTTGAAAACCATTTAAATAAATAATACTTTACTGTGTAATGAAACATGATGGAATAGAAATAATTGTGAAACTTTTTAAAGTAATGATGGGGGGGAGGTGTGCCTAAAATAACAAAATCCAGCACTGTGTCAGGGACACAGTTACCAAGACAAACTTTATGTGCCGTGGGGTGGAACCTCTCCCTCTGCCCAAGCTATCTGCACTGCAATTGAATAATAACAGACCTGCAAACCATAGCTGAGCTCTTGGAGCTGACATGTAAGACTAAGCACTGTAGTTTCATGGTCTCACATGCAAATGGCAACAATAAACTGACTGAAAGGCCTTGTTCCAATTAAAACATTAATTTCACATATTTCTTCCAGTTTTCATTTTCCTATGATCATTTCTTCTGTCCTCACTGTAGACCAAAGTCTTCTAACTCACTTAAGAAAAGGCAAAACCAGACTGTCCTCAAAGGCTCTCCAGTCTCCCTCCCTTCCTGGCAGCTTTGTGAGGAGATTCAGGAGGAATTCTTTCTTCTTTCACCCTTTTGGGAGATCAGTTGTGTCCTTATACCTTCTTTGTCCCCACTGCATCCAGCTGTGAGGGGCAAACTCCAAAAACTTCCTTTTTTGTAGTCTGGGAGAAGAACTGACAGTTCAGATTGCCAGACATGGATGCTAGGAAGGTTTGAGTGCTGGATTGTCTCTTATGGGGCTGAAATGTGGTCTCAAAATTCTGCAAATATTCAGAATATTCAATTTTGTCCTGGTCCATCCCACAGGAGAGCCTCCTCCTTTATTCCACAGACATGGTTCCCACCCTGCTTAAACTTCAGTGTGAGAGCATTGGGCAGCAGCCAGCCTTTTCCAGGTCAGTACTGTGTGCCTTGGCTGGTGATTACTGCAAACTCCTACCAGAGCCTAGGACTGCAGGGCTTCCTGTTAATGTTCAGAGCCATCTGAGCATAGCCAGACACCCAGCAGGACAAGGCTCTGGAGAGAGGCACAGCTGCAGCTTTGCTGGGCTCACCAAAGCACTCAGCTTCTGCTGGCTGAATGCCTTCAGTGGAGCAGGAGTCAGGTACTGGGGCATGGACAGGCAGCACCTTGTTCTACACCAGCACCTGCAGAGTGGGTGGTACATCAAACCCAGCAGATACTGATTTATACACACACACACACAGATATGTTATTATATTGTACATTATCATGTGTTACATATTGTATTCTTATATATCTTACAATATTTCAAAACAAAATATTTCAGGTTGGTACCAGAGACCCATCAGTGGGGTTGGCACAACACTGAACCATGTATTAGGACAAGTTTTGATATAAAAATAGATAACCTGGTATGAGTTAGAGGAAAGAGCCTGCAATCTGGTACCTCACCCTCAGCTTGCTGCACAGACCAGAGCTAACACCAGCTAAACCAGGCTGCTCCCAACATGCCCAGGATTTCACAGATAGTGACAACCTTCCAATTCATGTTTTCAGCCTGCTATAAAGCAGCAAGTGAAAAATCAGAGCAGATATTTTCCTCTGCTCATACCTTCCATTCCCATAATTTCCTATTTTACAAAGAGATTGATGCTATTTAAAATGCCAGTCATTAAATCTTTTGTTTTCTCTAAATAAGAAGAAAATGGTTTCTCACAATTTTATGGGAAGCCATCAATCTTTCCCAAAGTGACTTACTGTATGAAAGAAAATAAACATTGCTGTGTATGTAAAGCAGAGCAGAAAGGCTGCAGTCATGGGCAAAGCACAGCTTTCTTTAGCAGTAGCAGCATATTAAAGCCAAATGTAGTCCACTGAAAGTGACATAAATAAGTGGATTTCCCATCTGAAACATTGTTTTTAGCAAGAGAAGCTTTTAATCCCCTTAAGTTCATTTCTAATCTGTCTTGGAAGTGCTTGTCTAAAGAATATTACATTGATATAAAGGATTTAATTTATTAAAACTAAACAGCAGCCAGCACACTACTAAAGAATATCTTGTACACAGTACTCTCCCAAATGAATAAAGCTGCTACAGGTAGAAAAAAAAAAAGCCTGCACAAACACATGGCACAGCATTCATTAAAAATTCACACATTAGGTTCCTGAGCTCTCCTGCTCACTGTGCTTTTCCCAATAAAGCAAACACTTTAGAATTCATAATACCTCTTTATCCCATGTGCACAAATGACCTCCTCTCCTTTATGCACCTAGCAAATGAACAAGTACAAAAGGGAATAGAGTAAGCAGAAAACTAAACATGCCCTCTTCTACCCAAGAGCATACAGAGAGGGCAAGCAGAGGTTCTCAGAAGGGTTTAGAGCAGCCTTGACCAAGATGCCAGGGCTCCCATCAGTTTTGGCCAGTGCAGGCTATGAAGGCAGCATCAATTATACAGTTTGTCAGTCAATTAATTTTAAGGGCTCTTTCTTAGAATAACAACTGAAGGAAACAAAAGCTGCCTTCAAAGTACATTTAATTCACTCGTTAACCACAGATTTGGCAGACTGTTTAATAATCAGCAAGAAGCCAACTACCAAATGATAAAATGGCCTTTTTTATCTTCCTGAGGGTATGAAAATATCTCTGTTTCTAGCAGCCCACCTTGAACACCATGAGACATCTCCCTGATTTCTCCATGGGTGCTTTTAGTATGTAAAGTGGTGTCCAAACACAATAGTGTCAAACAAGGCCCCAGAGATCTTTTCATCCTACACACTAATCATGAAAAAACTTGCAGAAATTTTCTGAAAATGAGCAGCCAATTGTCATAAGGGAAGATTTAGTCTTCAAGGAACAACCTTCACCTTCAAAAATGTAGTTACTATGGGGCCTCTTTCCTAATTTTTGCAGTTTGATATAGTATAGGTCTCCAGGGGTTTTTTCTGTCTTGACAAAAGAGACAATATTTATTGGAAAAATTCTGCTCTGCTGTGGCACAGTGTGTGTGTTGTGACTCACATTACACCCATTGCTTCCTTCTGAAGTCAGAATGGAAGCTCACTGCTACAAGTGAGATCAGAATTTGGTCACACATTGTTATCACACTGGATCTTGGATGACGTTGCACATGACACAGTTTCCATTTCCCATTCCTCTCAATTATGGCCAGCAGCCATCCTGCCTCCATTTCAAGCCCACATAGCTTAAGTCAAATGGGGTCAGGATTGGTCAATGCTGGAAGGTCTCCAAAGGAAACCATGAGGCAGGCAGAGGTATAATTCAGGGATTAAGATTTAAACCTGCAGAGAAACATGTTGCTGAGGAGTCAGTTTCTTAGTAGGTGTTTTCTGCAAGGCAGTCTTGGGTTGGGGCTGATGCTGACTAAACACACCCCTCGCCAGCCAGGGAAAGAAAAACAGACTCAGCAAGCCATACTGGCTTTTGTCCTACTACACCATACCAAAGTGAAGTGATTCTCATTCTATTACCTGCACACAGCTGTGGCAGCTCTAGCAGCATGGACACAGCCTGGTGTGAGCAGGAGGAACACTGGCTTGCCTGAGCTCTCGCAAAATAAATTGTCCATGAAACCGGGGGCCTATCACAGGAAACCATTTTTCATAGGGTGTTATTTAAATGCATATTCTAACTCAATAGCAAGGACAAGGAGAAAAATGCTCATCTTTAAGGAAAAATTAATTAGCACAGAAAATAAAGTCTTCTGCCTAACAGGAAATCCCTTTTATTCCCTGTATTCTTCCCACCATTTTAGGTGGTCTTGTAGCACAGTCAAGTGGTACTTACTGACAATTTTATCTTGGGTAAAAGTCCATGAAAACATTAAAACATGAACAAGTCATCAAGTCAGTTTATGAATCAATATACAGATTTCTTCCATACCCATAGCTGATTTCCATAACCATGAGCGTGCTGAAATCCTGTCTAGATGCCAAATCAATTTTTCTTATATATGAACATCACAGCTACTTGAGAAAGGGAATCTGTGCCAAAAACCTCACGCTCTTAACTAATTATTTCTGTGACTCCCTCCTTGCAAAGCACAATGACTGCCACATAAATACACACAACATTTATTAGAAGCAGGCACACTTCCCACAGGTTCAGCCTGAGTGCAGCAACATCCCTGACAAGCTCATCTTCCCAAAATGTGCAGCCAGCCTTTATCACAAGAAATAGTTCTGCGTTTCCCAGGACTTTTTTGCTGTGAAATATTCAAGGACTTATCGTCTCAGGCAGGGCAGCCAGGAGGGTATGGAAATTCCCAGCTCTCCATGAATGCATCCTGCAGAGACAACTGTTGTCTGGCATTTACTTTCACTGGTCACTGATCCTGGTCTTGCTCAGAGTCATTGTGGAGCTGCTGCCTGTGAGATGAGAGCAATACTTTATGTAAATAATGTCCAAGTAGAGGAACTAATCATTAATGCAGACTGTTCTGAAAGTAAAAGCAAACAGCATTTGGCAGGGAAAACTATTAATGAGAGGGTCATCAGGGAATTCATTCTGCAAACCACATGGAGATTTGCAGGTTATTTCCTTGTGAGGCATCTCAGAGCAGATGTTGTGCAAGTACCACTGATGGGAATCAGGAGAAAAGTGGGGTTAAGGTGCTGGGTCAGTGCTGATGGCCAAGTAGAGGGAAGACAAGAGGCTGTCAGGACAGCAGGGCCTGAGGAGGTGTGGGCTAGTATTGACAGGCTACAAGTACACTGATGTAATGAACTCCCATCACACAACAGGGACAGCACTGGGGTAGGTGATGGTTGGGTCTTGGCTCCATCCTCCTGTTGTTTTTGGGCTTTCTGGACTTCAGGCACCATTGTGCTTCTGTGGGGGTATAAATGTGTGAATGTGTGTGTAAGAATGAAGAGCTAATCTAAGCTAACCCTTGTCTTTCATAGGTGGCTTCTGTCGTTGAAAAATAAAGTGGATACAGAGGAGGAAAGAAATCCCTCTCTTGTGTTCCACATTAGTATATGGTTTTGTTGAATTAACTGCTGGCCCTTGCCATCCCACCACCCACAGCCTGAGCCCTTGGCTACCCTTCCCCATGGACTTCCCTTGAGACAGAATGAGTTTTCATCATTTCAAGCACTAGCAGTAACAAGAAAAGGAAATGTCCTACTCAAACATCGCTCAAATTGCTACATACATAAGTTACAAATTAAATATATTATGCAAAAATCTGAATCACTCATATAAAGCAAGAAGACAGAATGCATTCCAGGCTGCCTGGTGATGTGATGAGTATCTGAGGAAGGTCTGAAGGAAAACTGCTTCCCTCATTAATAAGGTCTGGAACACTAGCGCAGTGTCCTTCCTCAATGCATTTACAGGAGACAATACCAACTAGTGGAAGGTGCACAGCAGGTGTATTCACTGCCTGAGTTACCACTGGAGTCCAAGTTCCCCAAAAATTTGAGAGCAGCACTGTGCCAAAGCCATGAGGCAAAGCTCTGGGCATTGAGGCACTAATTCTGTGGTATCTTCTGGCGCTCCATAGCCTTGAACCCCCACCCACATTGGTACCCTGAGCACTGATCTGTCTCTGAGGATTTGTTTGAGTACATGTAACTGGCACTTCCATGCTCTGTCCTAATTTCTAGGTACATTTCACTTCACTGGTGAGAAACCTCTGTCCCCTGTGCTGATCCCTCAGTGGGCACTGGATGCTGCCAGGTGCTGCTCCCTGGGGATTATCACTCTGCCTCCCTGCCCTGCCCCAGCTGAGCTGTGCCACAGGAAATGCCACAGCCATCCCACACTGCAAAGCCGAGCTCCTCCAGATTCCTGTTGGGAACAGAACAGGAAAAGTGGGTTTTGAGCAAGTGTTCTCTGCTGCAATGAGGCCTAGACTTTCTCAGTGCTCCCATGGAAACTGTCCATACTTCCTGGCTTGTAACACCCAAAGACAGCAGTGCTGCAGGCAGGCTGCATCTTAGCCAGCAGAGACCTTTTTACACCCTTCGTTTCAGATCAAGCACACATGGTTCCAAGCTCTGCACTTAAACCCATGGCACCTCTGAGAAGGAAATAATCCAGTAATTGCTTACAACACATGGGCAGCGCCACTTTGCAACATCATCTTGCCATTTGCAAAAATAAGCTAAATAGCTAAGTAGAAGTAAAAGCTACAGACAGGACAAAGCCTGTCTGTGTAACAGATCCGTAACTTTTCTGGGTGTTTGGTGCATCAGTATCCTAAACATTATCCTAAAAAATTTTCTTACAATCTAATGGCCAATTCTCAGTCTAATGGCATTGGAGCTGCAGAACTAAAGCACTCAGTATGACTCAGAACTGAGCATATTCTACCTCTGTGCTGTAGTTTATATAAGGAGATCATAACCTCCTCTGGCACCATAAATAACCATGCCTCTGCAGCAGCAGGGCCAGGCACGACGGACGAAATCACTGAAATTGCTAACCAAACAAGCAGAAGGAGTTATTAAAGAGCGCTTAGGCTTCCACATGTTTATTTTCAATGATTTCCACTGCAAGCACAGCCTTAGCTCTCCCAAAGAGCCAGGACACTGATTCTGCTCTCATTAAACAATGCCCTGTCATCAAGCCGAGACGCTGGATAAAATGCATGATTATTAATCCCTTCTACATAATTATAGATGACCAGAAAGAGAAAGGGGAGACCGCACCAGTGGAACAACTTCACTCACCAGAAGAGAGAACAAACAAGGATGATTGCAGATGTTATAAATGTTTCTAATTCAACTAAGCAGTAATTTTTTGTTTTTCCAAGTAGCATCCATTGGGTTTTGCCAACAGCTATGAACATACACGATGTGCTTAGTAAGGTTGCAATTCTAGTACATATAGAAGGAGGCAGTGTTTTTGTTAAAAATAAAATTAACAAGCCTTTACTTCATTGACAAAATCAGTTTTTGCTTAATAAAATTACAAACCTGCAGTCAGAGCCTGACTGATAAACTGGTGACCCAGCTCCAGTGTATTGTTTCCATGCACATTTTGTGAAGGTATGTGTATGCCTTTGGCTGTTTTTTGTTAATCTGGGTAGAGGAGCCAGGAGCAGCCATGGAGGGTGGTGTGATAATGACCAGGACAAGTTTTCAGATGAAAAGCGAAGTTGCTTGATAAGAAACAATATGTCCTCTGTTCTCTTTTCAAGAGGCTGTGGTGACACCATGTGTGAAGGGAGGTTAAGCAACTATATTCCTGAAGGAGAAGGAGGGATGCAATGGCAACAGCAAAGAGTCAGAGGTTCAGAGATCATTTACAAATATCTGTGTGATATTTGTAGGAAGTCTGTGTGACTTCCTGGGCTGCTGAGCCCAGGACGAGGTGGCACTTGTGTCTGGGAAGATATTCCCAAGCTAAGGAAGAGGCGTTGGGTGAGTTGGGCAATGGGCAGAGGAGCAGGGCAAGAGCAGAACTGTGATAAATGAGTTACAAGACAGGAGCAGGAGCCACAGGAACATGTGAGGGTTGCAGCTATGGAGTCTTCGCTCCACAAGAATTGATACCAGATGACTCAGCTGTACAAATCTGATACAGATCACACTATGGGCATGTGACTGCCTCTACCAAATTAGATACAGCACATGATGGGAGCCTGTGCCAGCTTCACTCAGGCTGTTGAAAGACAGACAATGAGGATGAAGAGCCCTAAAGACAGTGCGGAGCAGTCAACCACCACCTATTCAAACTGGGATCTTCTCCCCAGAACTTTTCCTCCAAAATGGTGAACAAGCTTAAACCTGTGGTGGTGGGATATACTGGGACAGTGCTTTGCATCACAGGGGCATGACATATTCCACTCAGTAGCTGGAGAACAGAGCCAGATGAGCTGTGTCACTGACAGCAGCCAGTGCTGCATCACACACAGGTGGGAGGGTGTGTGGCACCCCCACAGCACAGGGGCTCTGCTCCAGCAGCTGGGAACAGAAGGAATGGGGTGATTTCTAACTGGGACCCAAGGCAGCAGATGGTGTTTAAAAGCTTGACTTTCTCTTGGCCCTGCTGTAGAATACAGGTCTAACACCCAGACTGTACTGCTTGCAGCGTCCCAGGAAGTCAGATTTGCAAAACTCTGAGGAAACTGAAATCAACACACACTTGAGAAAACCCCCCAAACTAGCAACCCAGATTCCAAACTCAAACCTTCTGGTCAGTTCATGCAAGGCTATTTTTCATTTTACTTATCACTGCCACCAACGCTTTGCTTAGTCTTGAAGAAAATGTTGTCATTCCACAGTCAGATGTTTTTACATGTACATCCATCATGGCCTGATATATCCTGACCTTGGTTAAAACTTGTGTTTTCTAAATTGCACTTTTATGTTGAGCAAGCCCTTAGGCTACGCTGTTAAAAGTTTACATTGAAAAATCATTTATAATTGGTTTGTTTGAGTTTGCCTGCTTTGCCTGCTGCAAAGTCACCAGAAAGGGCAGTATTAGTTAGCAATGACTTATATAAAGTCTAGACAATAAAAAGGAAATTATCTTACTTTTTTTAAAAGCTTTAAGTATCTTACCAATTCTAACGAACAAATCTTATATAAATTACATTTAAGGAAAAAAAATTGCTGTACAATTTACAGCAAAGCTGTTCCATTTGAATAATTTATTTTTTCTTGAAGTATTTTCAGGATATACACACATTGCTCAAATAAAAATACGATTATTGTGAAATTGAGACAGCCAACACAAAATTTTAATTTATTCCATTTGTTACGCAAAATCTTGGTTGGAGAATTAAACAATAAATTTTAGTTTATTGCATAATGTCCTAAGTTTCACTATAAAAGACTTGTTTTCATTTTGGGAAGATAATTATGACAATTGCACAGAATTTTTAAATAGTGCACACAACAGAAAACTTTCCAGAGCTCCAACAAACCCTTCGCTGCACATATTGTTTCAGCAAAATTAAGGAGTCAGCTCGTCTGGGTTAGACACTGAGGGATTGAGCTTTTAGTTCCAGACATCCTTTCCAAGTGTCTGACATAACTTTGCAAAGCCTTATTAAACATGAATTAATGAATCATTGGAGCTGATTTTATTTATTCACAATGTCACTGTGAAAAGACAGAGGAGTTTTGGATCATGGCACTCTGCAGCACTTGATGTTATTTTAGTTCATAATTGGTGGTGACAAAGCCACAAAACGCTTAGAGCATTTGGCTAATGCCAAAAAAACATAATAGCAGGCACAGAATTTATCTTACATCTACCTTCATTTGGAAGCAGATTATTTTGTCATCCTTGAGGAGACTGACAAGAGACCCCAATTTCTGTGTTGGTTCAGATCATAGCTCGCTGCCTGCCCTGCCCACATGTGTTGCAGTTTATGCTGCTGTCACCTGATACCCTGGAGGTCAGCGTGGCGGGGGGCGCTGAGGAAGGACTGACAATACAAGAATGACTGCGAGCAAAAGGCATTCTTCAGGGCTGATTCTGATCTCAGAGCAGCCAAAGATCAGCATGTATTTAAACAGATAGGGTTACTTTAAATAAATGTACAGTAGCAAAAATTCCAGGAAACCCTAAGGCAAACTGGAAAAAATAATCTGCTCTGTTTCCTTGTAGTCCTTTCCTATTTTGTATTGGAAAAAAAACTAAGAAGCGGGTTTTTTTCCCCAACACAAAGAACAGCTGAAATAGAAAAAGGAGAGAGGACTAACAGGCTTTTACCGCAGGGCTTTGCTCAGCCCGAAGACAACCTCTAACTCAAGAAATATTCCCTTCTTTCATCTCTCCCATTTTTCACTGACAAAGGCAACAGACTGTAGGCAAACACAAGAAATGTGAATCTCCATCCTTGAGCTGTTTCTTGATCCCTTTCCTATTTTTACTTCCCATCTTCTATTCTCTTACAGACCCATCCTTTCCCGACAGCTCTGGGCACATATTTTTTGAAGTAAATGAAGCTGATTGAGATCTTGCTGACCCAGGTTAAACACAGATTCATGTCATGAAAGCCAGAGGAGCTGTATCAATATCAAACCAGTGTGAACAAAAGTAGAATCAGACCCAACGGCATAAAGGTATGGAAACATATATGTCCCAGTTGCCTCTTATTCACATCAGTTTAATGTTAATGAAGTGCCATTGGCTTCAGAGGAATGGTTGCTGACTTACAGAAGTAGAAGTAACTGGAGATGCCAACAGCGCATGTGTTGTTTGGCACCGCTCTCCCTGTGCAGAGCAGGAGGAACGCCAGGAGAGCCAGGAATG
>NW_005054343.1:393669-410956 GCF_000277835.1 Geospiza fortis | reverse complement strand
AGAGCAGGAGAACCCCCAGGAGAGCGAGGAATGCCTTTCCCTGCCTGAGCCCTCTCACCTGCTCCCAGCTGAGCTATTCTTGCCCACCTGCTCTGGCAAGAAGCTCCCACACATGTGTGGTGTCAAGCACAGCCATAGGGTGCTCCCCATCCTTTGGCACTGTGTTTCGGTACGAGGCCAAGGAACGGTGACTGGCTCCCTGTCACAGCCCCTCTTTCCACGCACACAGCCTATTTGCCCACAAGTCAGCCTCAAGCACTTGTTTGTACCTAGTCTTGCTGCCAGGTTAAAGAGCAGTTACCACAGGCAGAGGAAAAGAAATATTTTACAGGTTTGTAATTCATTAAAGCACTGGACCTGTTCCAATATGAGTCTACCGTTGGGTAGGAAAGAAGACATGTTCAGACTGTGGTCTACAATGACACACTTGTAATATTTGTGAACATTTCTAGTGACTGAAACTATTTTCTGGGTGTTCTGCCTGTGCCAAGAAACTCAAGCACACAAATTCAAGGTAATGCCCTTTTGCTAGCATGATTCAGGCTTCTGTCATTTCAAGTTTTAATGGTAGATTTAAGAGGGTCACTTCAACCATGAGCTATAAAGACAAACACTCCTGAAACAAAAAAAAAATCCAGCATAGCACAAACAACAAAATCACCTTAAATCTCCCAGGTGTGGTTCTTTAGTGGTTTATACTTAAGTGATTTCTGTGCATGTGAAGAAAAACACTTCAAAGATCCTTTTACCGGTATTAGAGTCACACATTTACCTGGTTGGAGAAAAGCGTTCTTGTCTTTTCTCTTTTAGAAAACCTGTAGAATAGAATTTACAAGACTTTAGAGTCTTTGGCCATGATCCATAAATCAGTACACATCTTCCTATTAATCAGAAATTAAAAATTTAAGTAGAAGTCAGTAAAATTGTTTCCTCTGACAAAACTGACAACCACCTCCTTAGTTTTGACATCACTGACTTTGGATATCAACCTCAGTCACCTGTTGCTTTCCATAACGTGTCTAACCAAGATCTTTCACAATAGAAGCAAAAACTTTGTTTTTAAAATTCACAGAAAGCTTTAAATTTCTCCTCTACTTTCAAAAGGAGGCAATATATGTGTGACACCAGAAAAAAAAAATTAGGAAAAAAAAGATATGTGCAAATATTCACAAATTGCATGCAGATTCAAAAATATTACCAATTCTGATTTTCCTTGTAATTCTTTACATGTTACTATCAGAATATCCCTCCAGTTCATCCAGTGTCAATTTGTATACACTTATTGAGAGATTTACACAACTTAACACCAATAATTATACTCAACAGTGAATGTATGTTTCAGAATAATAGCCAAATTATAATCCTAAAAGGTAGAAAGGTTGAAGCCAAAGTAAGGGGAAAGAAGAACCATAAAACAAAAAACAGATTCTCTTGCTTTGCCCAGGCTGTAGCTAAATGCACAGAGAGCAGAAATAAGTCTCCCAGGAATGTATCAAACCAAGTGACATAAATACAGCCTCAGTGCACAGACAGTCAGCAGCAGTGCTGCCAACCTCCAGGAGCCACAAGTCAGAAATGATGTCCTAGAAAACCAGGAGATGTTAAAGCTCAATGAATGTAAAAGTTCATTGCATTTGTTTGTGAAGTTTGCATTTGAAATTCACACTCAGAAGCTTTTTTTCTACCCCTCCAAAGCCTGAAAATATTTATTAACAGCTAAGCTTCTCATATGACTCTACGGGCTGGGGAGTTTATAGAAAGCCTTAAACATAGAAAGCTTGGATGGGCAAACTCAAAAATTATGAGAGACAAAAATTAAACAGGACACAAAAGCCATGCCACCATGGCTGGAAAGATCCTGTGGACCTGGCAAGAAGTGATCCAGTGGGATCAGCCATGCCAAATCACACAGTCACTGAATGGCTGGTGCTCTTCAGTCCTGGCCTTGGGGTCACCATCTACTTCTGGTTCAGAAAATTTGGGAAAATCTTTTCTGGGTAAATGGAAAAGAAGAGAAACTCAGAAGTCATTCACTCTTTCTGAAGAGGATGGTCACGCAGTCAGTACTTGACTTTATGTGACAGTCACAGAAGTCACTCTCAGATGGGAACAAGCAGAGGGACCTGAGAGCATCAGCACTGGCTGAGACCAGCATAGCCAGCGTGCCCTGTCAGGATGTGCTTTTTATTCCCAGGGCCATCCAGGCAGGGCACAGGGTGCCTCAGGAGGCTGTGAAGTCCCCATCTCTGGAGGTTTTCATGGCTCCACTGGATCAAGCTCTGAATAGCTTGGTCTGATGCCCCTTTCTGCTCCAAAAGAAGCAGTTCTGGCAAGGTCTTATCCATTGTGGATTGCAATCTGATTCTGCATTGTAAGAATAATTGCCCTGACTGAGAACAAACCATCGTTCTCTACCATGTTTCACATGATAAAGTACAAAGAAACACACCCAAGCACAGGCAAATATAGACAGAAAATTGGAGCTCACATATTAAAACCCTATTGCCACTGAAGGGACCCCTTTTTAGGCAGCATTTGTATCAGATCCATAGGGCACACCAGCAGGTCACACAGCAGCTCCCAGCAGCAAATAATAAATAAAAATATATATATAACTATAAAGAATAAAACAAATTTTAATTTCTACTTTAGGAGCCAAGGGAAATGGGCCACTGGCCTGTAGAGTTATGCAACAATTGACTTCCTTTCGAGTTGCAAATTACAAGATGGCACAAACACAACTATAAATATGTTCCTATCATACTGAAATAAGTTTTGCTTTCAATTAAGCAGTTGTTAAAAGTATGTCTCTTTTTAAAGAACTGGCTTATGATAGGGGATATTTCTTCCTTGGCATTTTTAGTACATAGGAGCTTAAATTTAGGTTACAAAACAACCAGCCTGACCTTTTCCCAGAGCTTTAAATCCTGGACAATTTCCATGGCACTCAAAGGTTGCTCAGTGCTTTTGAAAACTGGATCATTTCTTTCAATTTTAGGGGTGTAACTTCCAGGTACGAGCCCTGACAATCCCAAACTAATATGTTTCAGAAAATAGTAGTTTTCCTGAAATATAGACAATTATAGACAAACATTTGTGGAGTCAGATATACAGGCAAAAGTTTGAAGTGCTTTGTCTCAGCAGTACTTCAACAAACTTTATAGACAAGAAGCACCAGCTATGAGTTTTAAAAACCACAGATCATCTGCTTTTCCATCTCTCCAAATGGAATTCTGAAATGTCATCAGTTTAAGGTTTCAGATGAGAAGATATTTTTATCCATTTGAGGAAAAAAATCCATTTCCCATGCATTAGATTCATGTGAAACTCTAATGTTAGAGGCTGTGTCCACCCTGCTCACTGATACAAATTGTAGCCTGACAATCCCAGTGATGGGATTGGAAGTGGGTTGAGCACCACAGCATCTCATAAGACAGCTCCTCAGTGCAATTCCTGCAGATAAGATATAATTTGTGCTCCCCTCAGGCACCAAAGGCAATGCACCAGTGCAATAATCTTCTGAGTATCCCAACATTTACAAATAATTGTAAAGACCTGCTAATATGGTTTAGTTCAGCAACTCTTCACAGTGCTGAGTGCTGACAGAAATGACAACTAAGAGAGTATCAAACAGCCTTTAGGATGTCTTGAAGGAGAAGGCTTGTGAAGCAGTTACCCCAAGGAACAAGTAGTGAGCAGCACGTTGAACATTTCATAATCCTCCAGCCCCACGTTTTCTTCATAGACTGAACAAAAGCCTTGTTTTGGGTTATGTAAAACTCCCTAACAAATGGGACAAGGAACACAATGGTGAGATTACAGCACAGTCGTAAATGTGTTGTTTGTTTACTCATGTTCAAATTTTGTTATTAACTGCTCAGCAGTCACATGCAAAGCAGGTGGCAGAGACCTTAACGACCTTAACAGGTTTTTTTTTAAACAGTTTCAAAGGGTTAGATGTCTTATAGGACAAATTAAGGAGCTTGATAGAAGTATTAGAATAGCAGTTGATAGAAGTACTTAAAATGGCAACTAGTAAGGGGAAGCCTGTTTACATACCAGAGGAACAAGTGACACTGAAGCTAGAGCTATTAAATATCTGACAGAAAACCAGAAAAAAAATCCAGATAATTGACTCAGATGCCCCCTGTGTTACTCACACTGAAATTAATAATGCAAAATGATCAAGGTAAAAAATGTTGGTGTCAGCTGAGGTGATATTTTGCCCCATCTCCCTCATGCCAGAGGCAGGGTGTGCAGTGCCCCCTAAATCCTCCTGGAACCCCACTTCCCTCGCCGTGCTGAGCTGTACGGTGGGAGGTTTTGGTATCAGTTTTTGCCAGTGAAATGCACAGGAGGACATTTCAGCACTGGTGCCCAGAGCCATCATGAGAGCCTGTAAGGCCCCACCAGACCTCAAGAGGTACTAAAGATCAAATTCTCTGTGGAGGGGTTGCCATCTGTGGCAACACTCCCAAGACATCTCAGCAGGGAAGCAGTTGCCATTTTTGTACTAAGAAAGAACATTTAAAGCCTCCATACAATTTACTTTTGAAGTTGGATAGGAGTTAAGGAGGTAAATAATTATTAACTTTCTGGTTTGCTACACATTTCTTTTAGCTGATTCTGCCTCTGTCTCAACTATCCCATTCATTAAATGGTGTTACCATCAATTTCATCCTTCGCGTGAGAATCTTTAAAGTAAATCTACAAAAACTGTTAAACTCTTCGACCACAATGTTTAAATATCAGAGAAGAGGGAGCTCGTATATTGCTTAAAAGAAACAAAGAAAAGAAATCAAAAGCTATGCTTTTAAAGTTTTTTTTCCTAATTATGATTATATTAATAATTATTCATACATTTAATAAAAATGTAACTTTATATACTTACATTAAATTTGTTAGCTTTTTCATCTAATGCGTATTTCTGAAAAAAATGCATGTTGCTAACAAAAAATGAGCATTAACTGAGACAGTTACCCACATTTTATTCTTCTGGAAGTGGAAAATCCAAGCACATAAATCAAAATGACCCTAAAGCAGTGACCAGCATGCCCTAAGCAGATCAACAGTGGTTTCATTGACCTCCAGACTCATAAGGGTCATATTTTCACACAGATGAACTGGTCTTGAACTGCCTTGCCATTGCACTGTGCACAAAGGGACCCCAGCCACAAAGTGTCTCTGCTTTCTGTTAGAGTAACCTGGATCCCAAAACAAAAAAAATCAAAGCCACATTCCATTTTAGAAAGTGTTTGTCTGTCCTGCCTAAAAATCTTTCTTCTAGTCTTGATTTTTGTTAGTACATTTGCATGAATTTACCATTAATATTCATATAAAAACAAACAAACAAATAAACAAATAAACAAAATCCCCAAAACAGCACAGTAACAAGCCTCAGAATTCATTATTACAGATTTTTCTTTTCTGAAGATTTTTCCAGGACACTTTTTCACACTTGTGAGACTCCAACTATTCAATTAGGGCACAAACTCTGGGCAACTCCCTTCAAAGTTGTAGTCTCTCCCTCTAATAGACATGCACAGAAGTGTCCCTTACATCACAGGAGTGTTGCACAAGTGTTAAAGTGAAAATCCTTGCAGTTTTCCTGCTTGGCAGGAGGGAGCACTGAGGCACTGACTGTAAACAAGAGGTTCAGCCCTGTGCTGAAGGACACCACAAAAGCTTACATGCCATTGGAGTTTTGTAAATATCCTTGTATAATGTCCAGCCAGTGGGTGAGCCTTGTTTGTGTCCCAGCATCAGATGCCATCCCAGCCTCTCACTGGCTCTCAGCACAGGAAGAATTTTGACAAAAACAGAACATGCCATGGCTGGCTATGCAGAACATCTGTGGCACAGGCAGGAGCTGAATCCAAACCAGCTAACTCCCAGTTTACTGCTTTGATCACAAACTCTGCTCCTTGATATCCCGTAGCATCCCTCTGCACACTTTTGGGAGTGCTCCCAGGGCAAGATGGAGAAACAGCAAGTGAGGGCAGGAACAGACAGAAATGGGAGCTGTGCAGGTCAGGTCACCTGCTGTGGGTTCCCATCCTTTCCCTAGGATTTTATAAAATAATTCTGGAAGCTTTTGTGGTGACTTCTGTGGCAGAACTGCAAAAGACAGAGGTAAAGTTTTCCCTCTTTCAGAAGCCCACATTTGGTTCCTAGTTTCAGTGCATTCATATTAATGAAAAATGCACAATGTTTTTGTTGCCTCCTTTTGTTTTTTGCAATGGAAGTGATTTCTCTCTGTCAAAATCAATCATCATATCAGTTTTAATCAGATAAAGCTTTTGGCTTCTACTATCTAAATTGCCCTTCCCACAGTGCCTAAGACAAGCATCAGTGCTTCATCACAAAATAAATGTGTTGATATTTGATAGGTCATTTGAACACGATGGTATTTACATCTTACTTGGTTAGATTTTCATTTAACACAAGTTATGGGTTCACATTGAAAATAAAAACAATACTTCTCTGTTCCTCTTGCCATTCATGTCTACTTTTGTTTCAGCCTAAAATAACACATTGCTGGAGGGTATTTTCTTAACACTGCCAAGCCTGAATGCAAGCCCTGTGGAAAATGTTTGTGTTGGGCTTGCCATGGTCCAGGCTAATAACAACGTGATGATGTATAGGTGAATTCCTGCTCCTCAAGTCCTCTGTGACACACGGATTAGGTCTGCCCTTATCTTCTAAGACATCTGGATGAGTGTCTGGGTTTTAATTTCACAATGAAATCACAGGGGACTAGAGTTATGTTATGTGCTTATGAACAAAGTGGAATATCCCTGGTAAGGGCAAGAGTGGATTACCTTAGATAACTCTACTTAAACCAGGGAACATTTGAGAATGTTGAAGAAAGGAAAGAGGTTCCACCAATAAAAACAAACACAGGCTTAAATTTGTGTTCTGTGTACTAAACATTTTAAAGCTCCTGGAGGTTGAAATATGACCACATGTAAATGGACTGATAAAACTAAGACAACTCTTGAAAGACCAGATCAGGCTTCCCAGGACAACTACCAGCACTAAATCCTAATGGCATGCATAAATCATCTGAAGACACATTTATTCAAAAGATGCCACTTTAAAGTCAAAATACTCTGCTTTAATCACCAGAAATAGTATGTGCATGCTAACATTTGCAGAAAATGCTCAAGGGCAACATGAAATTAGTATCTTAAAATTCCTAAATACATGCTTTTCCTAAGATGAAGACTTTTATCTATTTATGCTCATAAAACTGTCAGGAAAAAAAGACCTGTGAGAGCATAAAAGGGTCAGTCCTGCTGACTACAGCCCAGCCATGGACAACATTAAAAACATCAAAGTTCATATGATGTTCATGGTTGGGGTCTGAGTGTTGCAGAGCTGAATAATCAGCTTGCCAGACCCAAATCCTGTGATCTGGGACTATTGCAGCTTCCCAGCTTCACTGAGACTCTATTCCCTTTCTGCAGCCTTTGTAGACATTTCCTCCACACCCTCAGCCCCTAGTCAGGCTGTAATCCCAAGGGTCCAAGCCTACCTTGCTTGTCATCATGCTAATATCTGTTTGGGTCTGCAAGAGAGCCCAGGCTCAGCAGCCCAGAGAAGGGCTCTTCCCCCGCCTGTATTCAGACTGAGAGCCTGAAGGATCCAGGCTTATTTTCCAGTATGGCTGCAGATTGTTCCCTGTCTGCTCACGCATTTAAGTTGCAAAAGTGCTGAACACTTGCAATGCAGGAAAAAATGAAGATGCAAATAATGACATTGAACGGAAAACAGACAAAATTCCATTTTGTTCAGCACATTAACTACCTGTCTGCTAATCTATTAAATTAAACGTGATCCAGACATATTGAAAGCTTTTAGTAAACCACAGAGATTAATATATACTTAAGAAATCCTCTGTTAATACAGTATTAGTTTATAAATATGCAACCAGTTATTCCATTTTAAATAAGCAATAATATTACTTGCAAAAGCTGTTGCTTTTCCCCCCCTCAAATATCAATAGAAAATACATTAGGTTTCAGTGAAAACCATAGAAAAACTT
This sequence comes from Geospiza fortis, assembly GCF_000277835.1. Classification (NCBI taxonomy): domain Eukaryota; kingdom Metazoa; phylum Chordata; class Aves; order Passeriformes; family Thraupidae; genus Geospiza; species Geospiza fortis. Next base: position 402,909 of record NW_005054343.1, on the reverse strand, counting down.
TTATTGACTTTGGTGGGGTCAAGATTTCACCCAATAATTTTCATGACTGCAACAAAATAAAATATTTTCCTCCTGATTTAAAGACTCCACTCACAGTTTCTCTCCCTAGATGGGAATATATCTTTAAAATTGTCTCTGCTGCTCCCATATAGACAAGCTGTTCTATTTAGGCTAATCCAGCCATGAAAATAGCTAAATGAGGTGTCAAGATTTCTTTTTGATCCTCAGTTTAACAAGAGTTTTAATCAGTAATAGATCTAACATACGTGCGATGCTCTGTAAGCAACGTGAGAAAAGTATATCAGTTTTCTTTCTGAGCACTTCACCTGCTTACTTTGCTTAACAAGCAATCAAAACACAGATCCTGTTGCTATTGTTCATACATTAGATACAAATGGGGCAGCTCCATGAAACTAAACTTTCTCTAAATATGTGTGACTGCAGCCTACAGACCACAATATTTCGAGGGGAAAATGCTATGTGAGACACTGGCCCAGGAAAAATTAATATATGAAAAAAGACATCATTATAAGTCTTTCCTATGTGTTATTCACAGCTGTTTCTTAACAATGTAAAAAGTCTAAAATCCCATCAGTGACACTCAGGCCAACCTTGTAAGCATAGATGTCCTGCTTGGCTGGAAAGCTGGTGGGGTCCTTTAGTATGTGAGATTATTTATAATCACTCTGATCCATTTGAAAGACACAGAGAAGGCTGAAATTTAATGTTCTCTTCATTTTGCAAGGAGAGCCCACTGGTCTGGGCAAGGGGGACAACAGCCACTGAGAGCTGTAGCCAATGTCACTGAAGCTGTTGTCACCACCAGGTGCCTGCTGCAGTTGCACCTCTGTACTGTGGGGTGAGAGGGGATGCTCTCAGCATCTCAACTTTACAAACAAATATATTAGCTAAAACCACTGGTAAAATGCTGGACTAGTGCTTCTAGTTGTGCCGTAAGGGCAAGCAGCAGGGTGGCAGCTGTGTCTCTGAGTCCTTCATCACTGGAGCTCTTGTCAAATAGAAACTGAGTCAAAGCCCTAAAACCAGCTCTGAGGCTTTAGTGTGTGGATAGGAGCCAGGTCAAATGGCTAAAGCATCAGGATTAACGTGACACCTTCTAGAACACAGTGGATTGGTGAGAAGGAGTTTCCTCATCTTTGACAGGTTAACAGATATGCCTGAGGATGGAGGCAAAGCTCCAGTTTGCCAGAGGAAAGCGGGAAAGCTTCCAAGACCAAGCAGATCTATCTACCATCTCCAGTAACTGTGGGTAGGCTGAGCAAATTTGCTTTCAGTGTTCAAAGGGAGGCTGTGGCTCTGAGAACAGCAGCAGAACCCCACCCAGCCCTCAGCTGCAGTCTCACCTTTCCTGTGCAAGCGTGTGTGGGCCCACCTGAGCCACACACCTCCTGCTGCTCCGCGGCGTGCTCGGGCTTGCCAGCACAGGTACACCAAGGAGGGCCAGCCTTGCAATCCTTTACTCAGACAGATGAGTTGCACATAAGTAATGAGCTGCTAGCATCCCAGCATGTTAGACAATATGCTGACAATGTCATAACATTATTTCATCCTTCTTAAAAGATAAGACCCAGCCTGTTCTAACCCGCTCAGGTCATTATCTTGTTACCACAAGATGTCCTGTCACTAACCAGTTTACAGTATGTAAAGCTATAATTTGCACTAAAATGAATTATGTATTGTTTACAGTTTACCATTAAATTACAATGAACAAAAACAAGCATTTCGGATGCCTCTTTCAAAGTCTTCCAGATGAGTTTAAATGTACACAGAAACAAATGTCTTGGTATAACAGCAGCAGAAGTAAACTGGAGCTGGGTTGGCTAATTTTCACACTAACTTACTTAAAAGCCAGAAAGAAAACAGTGAAGATCTCTATACAGGCCATCAAAAAGCCTGACTGCAAGTGTTTCCAATTTGCTTTAGTAATTAAATTGAAAGCAGTTTACGGGTTTTTTTCACCCAGGTCATTTACTACTTTGGAATTTTACTGCTTGCTTTGCAAAGAAAACAAACTGGAATGAGTAACTGGTGAGTATAAAGAGTGGATGAACACTGCTAAACAAACCAAACAGTGGGCTCAAGTGGATAGAGAAAACACAAGTCAGAATTCTAAATATGGATCTGAGAATAGTGTAAAAGGATTAGACGTCTTTGTCACATGAAGAGCAAACCCACATGCCAGCATGCCTTTCCAGTGCAAGCAGCCACTGATCAAAGTAACATCTACCAGTTTGTAAATATGCTAATCTTCATGTTTACACAAAAGTGTCAGCACTTGCTTTACATCACAAAGAGCCTCATACAGTTGAAGATTAATTACTTCCAACACTGAGATAGTGTGTAAATACTGGTTTCACCAGAACCCTACCTTTTGCTCTATTTGCACAGCTCAGCAGAGGTGTATGTTGCTAAGACAGATAATTCAGGGACACTTACAAAGTGTCAAATACCTCCGGATAGACAGACTTTTGACAGGTATTTTAGTGATTATGTGGAGCCAGGATTAGGCAGGTTTAGGCTTCATGTTGCAAGTACTGGATCGAAAAAGATATTTTTGCCTTTTTCCATGAATTTTAGCTCTGAATGGCACTATCTACCCTAAACATGATTTGTGCATTCAGCTTTTACACTTATATGTGATTACAAAACATTTAAAATTAATTTTTCCACTCACTGGCTTAATATCACTTTCCTTCCTTATAGTGGCTTAGAGCCACCTCACAGTCCAGCAGGCTCTCAGCAGCGTCCGTGTCTGCTTGCTGAATGCTCTGTTCTAACTCCTGTTTAGAGAAGGATGAGGGCTATGATAGGGACACACAAACACATCATTTTCTAGTAGTGAATTTCAGAAACCTTCAGCTGTGGCATAAAACAGGGAACGTAATTACAATGTGCACTGAGAAGGAGAGATCAGTACCTACTGCTGCATTTTTGCAACAGGGAATGACAATAAGGAGATGAAGCCAAGGCAAGACTGGATTTCCAAGGTTCAGGTGCTTAAGCCATGTCTTGCAAGATCTCTTTAAAAGATATTTTTAATTTTCATTACCATATACTCTCTATAAAAAAACCCATGGTGGCAATTCTAATACCAAAGGGCCATGGGCAACAATTAAAAAAAGGAAAAAATTCAAGTGGTAATTCTTTTCACCTCTCCCTTGCTGTTAGTGTTCAGCACAATTGCCATAAGAACGTCACTACTTGCCAACAAATATTATCACACTTGTTTCCTATTCTAAACTAAAGAAAAAAAAAGTGGGATGTTGGCAAATGCTAGCATTAAAAGATTGCCAGAGCGAACAAGAGTGACTAGATGAGCATAATTGGAAGATTTAACGAAAAGAGAATCAAATGCAATGTTTAGAAAGTGAGAAAGAAATGGTTTCCATGTGAAACACCAAACCTGAGTGGAAACACGTCCATATTAAACACTCAAGGGGGCATTTCACAGGAGTGCTTGCTGCCCAGGGCAGCCAGTCTTGCACTTCCCTCTTTACTCTGACGATGGCACCGGGAAGAGCAATCAAGGCACAGGGCTGACAGCGGCCAAGCAAGATTGATGAGGTGACACAGGGGCTGCTCTGTCCCCAGTCCCTGTCCCCAGGATGGCAGCTGGGAGCCTGCAGCCCTCACCCCCAGGCACTGCAGGGGCAGCAGGAGCTGCAGGCTGAACTTGGGCACAGAGCAGAAGCAACATGTGCAGCAGAGACCGAGGCTGCTGTGGTTAAATCAACATGCTCCATCTCACGTTTGCATAGGGCAACACAACCATCAGATTAATTACTAATTACAGTGGATTGCTCCTAAGTAGGTTCACAGCAATAATAGTAATAAAAAGACTAAAAGAAGCATTATTAGCATAGTTAATTATATGACCATTGGCGAGATTATTGATGGAGATACAAAATGCTGTTGAACAAGAAAGATATGTTTGACATTGCTTAAGAGAAGCTTCACTGTTGCTTCATATCTTTTTGGATTTTTCTAATCATCTCATCTGTGTTCCAAAAGTGCAAAAAAACAGTAATTATCTCTGTTTGATCTTTGACTAACAATTATTTATGAATCTATTGGAACAATAGTATTTCTGAAATGTAAGTAAACCCAGCAAATTTTATCAACATGAAATCTTCAGCCACACTGGACTGGGTTATGGGAATCTGCCGTGTGATGAAAGCAGACAATAGTAATTTATTGGTTTAGTCATAATCCTTTCAGTAGTCCAGACTGCTGTTGCAAATTTGTTAAAAATCTGCTACCATTCACTGAGCAACCGTACAACACCTGAAGCAATAACATGGGTGGGGAATGTAAAGCAGCACTCTGATATTCATGTGTGGCATGAGTTAGACAAGGCCACGGGAAAAGAGCTGAGAAAGAACAATGTTGCATAAACCAGAGAGAGATTCCTGTTCTCCCACAGCATGTATGCAATTTCATCTCCAAATGGAGACCTGTTTAACTTTTCAAATGCTTCAAGAGTACAAAAAAGAATTATTCACTCTGCAGTTATTTTTTATCCTTTTCAGAGTGGCTGTGTGCTCCCATGAAGGACCTACTGCAACGGGACACCACCTGCGTAAAACCACACTCTCATGTGAAAAGTATTTACATTAGTACACATTATTTTCCCTTTCATTTTTCTTTATTTGGTGCACTTGGCAATACATAGCTCACAGCTCAGTCAGCCAGTTGCCCCAGTGTTTAACATGGCAACTTCAAGAATAAATATTAATATTTTTAATCATCTAGTTTGGCAAAGGAACTGAGGAGCAGCTGCTGTATTTATGACTGCCTTCAATTCATATCCTGAAATAGGCTGGATTTGACTGCTCCCCTTTAAAAATATCCTAGAAGGCAGACCTCTGTTGGAGTCTAACTTTGGTGGCAGGTACAATTACTGCTCCCATTGAGAGAAAGACAGAGTTGTGACCAAGTGATATAGATCTGTTTTCAGAGCAGCACTCAGCAAACAAACAATCCTCCCAAGCACTTCAAGGGAACACAGAACAGCATAAATGGTTGTGTTAGCACATTTGTCTCAACATTACTTTTTGGTTATGTTCTGATCACTCACTGCTAGTCATCATATTTTATGAACCTCACCCATGAACACTAACATGCAAACTGAAATTTAGGACTCCTGACCTTTAACACAAAGTGGCCATAGGTGTTCCCACAGCTGTTAAATAAACCTATGTTTATGGAGCCATAAATGTAGTGCAGGTGAAGTTTCCAATGATGTAATAACAAGTTCCATCGCTGTGCAGTTTGTCATTTATACAGCAGTGTACCATCACTGGTGAATATTGTTTTACAATAACAGCACAGGTTCCTTCGATTAAATCACTCTTTCTTCATTTATGAGTCATTCGACCTTTAACCTCTCAGAGGAAGATCAAACCACTTCTTAAGGCCCCACTCTTTTAACCAAGGAGCACAACAGTTGGTTAGATAACTAAGGAGGTTGGTATGTGCCCCCAGGGTTTCACAAACAACTGTCCTAGATCTTTTATAAGATAATCTTAACATAATCATGTAGCCACAAATTGTCGTGTAAATTCCCAATTAAAAACACCAAATAGGAGCTGTAAATCATGATACAACTGCCACCTTTTCAGCACTGAAATGCAGTTTGAAAAGCAGTAGAGGAGCTCTTGTTTGTGCTTGTTCTAGTACTCAACACACCAACAGCAAAATAGTCCATTTGATTTACAAGAAAGAGACAAAGTGACAGGACAACTAAAACTGCACAAAACTTTAAATAGCAGCAACAGAGAACAGACAACTTACAAAACTGCTCCATCCCCCATTCAGGACTATGCTTGTAAAAATGAGCATTTGTGTTGGCATGGCTCCACACCCACTCCTTGTCCCAATTTACATAAAACTGCAGCATGCTCCTGTTGGAAGGATTGATGGCAATCTGGGGGATGGGAGGAGATTTTGTTTTTGAGAAATGGCAGCTTAATTACAATATAAATGTTAGAAAAATAAATAATCATTAAAGCCCTTTATCCATGGCTGATTGGCTTCATTCCACAAACTTCAGCAAAGTTTGAATCAGACAGAACTGAAGACACCCCACAGACATCTGCCACAGCACTTTGGCCTTTGTCAGGGACCCAGCTGAGCTGTGGGTACCCACTCACAGTGGGTGACACTTGTCCATTGGGACACAATCTCCAGCCTAGCTCATGGTAACACAGATCCTCATTCCAAGACAGCTGCTTTTCTCCTGCCAACACCAAAAGTCAATCTCTTCTTTCTTTGTGAAGATCATTCTGTAGTCTAAATTATTCCAGGACCAGGCTTTAGAGCTAAGCACCTTGGCACCTCGTCCTTCACACGCACACTCACTTGCAGATTCACATCCTTTCCCTGTGAAATCCTTTCCCACTCTGGCAGGCAGAAACAGGATTAGAATGGATTTTATAGGTGGTGCATAAACAATCCCTACAATTAATTACAAAAATTTTAAAGCATTCAGCAAATGTCTTAGTTGCTGTCAACAAGCAGTCAACAAATGCAGATTGCGTTTTTCTCCTCCTCCTTCACACTTTCCATGTTTCCCAACACTTGCCAGAATGTTCTGGTGATAGAAGCAGACAATAGATGCTTTACTAAACATGTCCTTGATATCTGCATAATCTCCTTTAATATATATCATTAACTTGGGCTAGTCCCATGTTATTGCTTCCTCAATAGTGCTAGCACATCATGATCAGGAAGGAGCTATTTATTGCTCCAAGAATGTGACTGTCTCACCCAACCAGTCAGACCTCAAAATTTTACTTGTCCATTTTATCTTCATTTCCTTACAGTACCTAATGCAGAAAAGACAAAAATGAGACATTGTGGCAATAAAGAGATTTACAATAAAATATTCCTCCCAAAAGCCTTTCCACGCTGCTAAAGTCTGAGCATTTGCAAATCCAAGACTATAAAAATGTCTTGTGATCACTAATAAAATCCCTTCTAAACAAATTTTTCAAGTGTAAAATATAGTCAGAGATATAATAATTTTTTTCAAGTGGAAAACTCACATTTGTGAGGTGCACAGGATCTGAATCCTCTGAGGGGAACCTTAGATATCTCAGGATAGAAGAATTCCAGAGCTGTAAAAGGGACACCTTCCTCTGTGTTATCTGGTAAAACATTGCACTTGGGTCACATGATAGAAACTAATTCCCTTGGCAGGAATGTGGAGAAAAGAATAGTAAGAGGCACATGCTGAAGAAACAGAATGTTGAAGTGATGGGCAAGGCCAGCTTCTCAACCTGAGTAGCCCCGACTAAAGCAGAGTTCAGGGAGTCAGAGCTCTTTCTCTTACCCCAGATTTACAGAAGGAGCCTCAGGACTACAGACCCCAAACAACGAGCCTCAGATGCTCAGGCTGGAAATGGCTGCAAAGAGCCTGCAGTGAGGGAATACTTGGATGTCTATCTAGGGCCCGCATCTCACAAAGGAAAAACAAACCTGTCTGAAGCCTCCCTTGTGTGGTGCAGCAAGAATCTGTGGTCCCTCAAAGACAGCTGGAATGGTTTGGCTCCCAGTGGCAAAGCTGCCCTGACAGCCTCCTGCTGAGCAGGACTCCCCAGGATGGCCCACACCAGCCCCCAAGGCACTCCTGGGCTGAGCTTGTCAGGAGCGTGTTCCATGGGGCACAGCCCCACCGGGAGCGTGTTCCATGGGGCACAGCCCACCAGGAGTGTGTTCCATGGGGCTCAGCCCCACCAGGAGTGTGTTCCACGGGGCACAGCCCCACCAGGAGTGTGTTCCATGGGGTTCAGCCCCACCAGGAGTGTGTTCCATGGGGCTCAGCCCCATGCTCTGCTCTGGGCCATCCTCCTCCCAGCAGGTCCACATATCACTGGGCCACAAGGGCCCCCTCTTCCCCTCCCAGGCACAGAGCAAAATCACCTTTTTTCTCCATAGGCCTATGTTTCTTCCTTCATATTTTTTACCTTTTTTTTTTTAACTAATTTTGTCATTATGAAGACAGCTATCAGCTTATCAGAGGACAATACTAACAGACTCTCCTTTCTTCTCTTTTCTTTCCATGGCCAGCAAAGGAGATCCTAGGGGAACAATGATTATATCCCACCCTACCTAGCAATTTTGCCCAGCATAGTACTGTGGCCAAATGCACTGATGTTCCCAGTGTTTTTACTGCATAAATCCCTCCAAAAGGCTCTTGTCATCCTTCCTTTGGATAAATGCCCTCAGATCTGGGCATTTTCGAAATACTTCTTGTGAGTGGCTGTTTCAGGAATCATTACAAATCCACACTTTGTGCTCCTTAGCAGTATCTGAAGGCCACAGGAACAGCTGCTCAGGGCATTGCATCTACTCTGCTTCATTTGTAAGGCATTTTCCAGATCCTGACGATTCAACAATCACACCGGGCCAACAGACTATTCTGCTTTAGGCCGCAGGGATCATTCAGAACCATGCCAATGAAAGTTGATGGTAGATGCCTAAAATATGAGCATGGTTGATCTGAATCACATAGATGTTTGTACAGGCTCTGCAAGCCTCTCCCAAAATGTACAGAGTTCAGTCTGATGCAACCTATGAAAACTGCTCTGGGACCAACATAATTTTTTGGTTGTTCTTAAGCGTTGAGTAGAAGCCTAAGAGTTTTGCTCCTAGGACCTTACTTTTGATACAGACTGTATTTGTGTTTGTTCTGTAGGTACAGAAGCCAGGACACACAGGCCGTGTCCTCCCAGAGGGAGGCAGACAGATACAACCCCTTCTTTTTCCTGTTTTTTTTGGGAATGCCACAACAACTCCACTGCTCCCCAGACAGTCCTGAGTGAAGGCAATTCATCTTGCAAGATAAGGCCAGCAGGATCACCAACCTAACTAATAGGCATGCTACAGGAACTCTAGAATATGTTCAGACAACAACATTTTCTATTTTGGGTAAATGCTCGTGCCTCTCATTGGCATTTCCTACTGATTGTATTCTCCTGATAAATTCAATGCATTATCCTTTGCCCACTCTTGTTGGGTTTTAATTCCATATATCCTGTATCACTGTAGCAATCCACTGGAAAACTGATTTCTTTTCCCTGACAATCTCTTCTAAAATCATGACAGAACTTGCGAAAATATAACGTGGATTCACCCAGGAGCAATTTTCTTCTTTGCTATGAACAAAACTACCAGCAGTTGTGACCAAAACAATACAACCAGGTTTAGTGGCCAAGC
>NW_005054343.1:382239-393627 GCF_000277835.1 Geospiza fortis | reverse complement strand
CTGTTTTCTCCCTTTTTTTGAATCTTCAGCTGTTATTAATATTTCAATACTAGACTGGCAATATTCAGTACCTGATGGAGATGAACATTACTGAAAACAAGCACAGCAGGAGTACATCGTTCTTTAGGTTTTGGATTTTTCATAAGTCATTGCCATAATGCAATCTGTCCAACTGCTCAGGAAAATCTAGCAAAGTGAAACAAGATCCTTTTGCCCGAACCCCATAACACAGAACCTTGTGCCACATGACTTTATTTCTTGCATGCGTAAAATTTGCTTCAGTCAGTTGACAGAAGGTTTGGGGTTTTCCAAATGTTGTGAACCTGGTTGAGATTATTGAAATCCTCAGCTCTAGGAGTGTTGGGTTACTGTTCTTTTAAAGCATGCTTCCTCTGACAACAAAATGTAATTAAGGGGGGCATCGCTGTCATGTTACGGTCCCTTTTTAGAAGGTCTGGAAGAATGTAAAAAGGGCACAGCAAAAGTTGCTTAACCTCCTTAGAAATAAACGTCCCTAACAGTTTTACGTCTTCTCTTTGGTCCATTATTGGTCACAATGATGAAACAATTTAAAGGAGAAAAGGTCACGGCAGAGCAGTGAACTTTATATGCTCTTCAGTGCAATAAAAGTTACTTAACGTATTAGCATGGGAAAGGCATGCCTGGCAATACGAGGGGAGAGGATGGATTTCAGATTCTCAGTAGGCTGTTCAGAGAAAAAAGTCTTTGGGTATCTGTGTGAATCAAACACCAAAAAAAAAAAAAAAAAAAGAAACACTTGTAAATTTTCCATCTTATCTAATTTCACTAAAAGGGAGAAAAACAAGATTCAACCCTTCCATGCAATATTCAACATGCACAAAGAATAATGGAAAACCGGCTACCTCACTTCCAACATATGTGCTGTACTGAGGGCTCAAAAATTGCCATGGTTGAAGTCATCTCTAATTCATGCCAGGCACCTACAGGAATAAAAGATAAATTTGAGTCATGAACTCATTAGGTTCTATATTGAAAATTAAAATCATGCCTAATTGTTTATCATATTTTCTATTTTGATTGCATGTAGCTGGGGTATGAAGGAAAATTCTTAAACCATCTCTGAGCTGTTCAAAAGCCAGCACGTTCTAAAAAAATTATCTTTTCCTCCTTGTTCTCATGCTGCCAATACAAACACAACTCCTTCTAATAATGCAAATGCTAAAATTTTCAAAACTTTTTCTTCTATTAAAGCCAAAGATTATGTAGAAATAAATAGGAACTGAAATCCACACATTTCTTGGGGTTTGGGATTTGAGGGTTTTGCTGTTTTTTGTTTCTTTTTTTTCTTACATTAATTTTGTTTTTAAAGAAAGAGTTAATTATCTTCCTAAGGCAATCATTTTTAGTCCTTAATTTTAGAAACTGCACTGAGGGGAGAGAGATTTTATTTTTATATATTATTTCCCAGAGTATGCTTTCCTTCAAATCTCAACATAAATCCTTTTTAAAGCTTACTCAGCTTTTCACCATTCTGGAGGTTCACATTTTTATGTATTTCCGGCTGGTGTCAAAAGAAATTCTTTTCCTGGCACCCTATTTTATAAAAATTTTTGAAGTTTGTTTGCATTGTCTCACAAATCTTCACAACATCAACTGATTCCAAAATATGTACTGATTCAGTCAGAAAAAAAATATATTGTACTGTGTGACCAAACAAAATCACCCCAGACTTCAATTCCTTAATATTCAAAACCTCCATGAGTGAACTGTAACCAAGAAGAATCCATTATAATAATTTGAAAAATGAAAACTTGAAAAAGTTGTATCTGTTTCTGAACAATTCATGAGCACAGAATGAGGCACAATTCATAGAATGAATTATTCTTTGTGAATTATTGGCCCACTATTATCCTCATAACCAATGAGACACATGATTTACATTTCTTTTACAGGCGATAGTAGCTAATTGATGTCCTGGTGTGATATGGAATGAAGCACAGTCATATAAATAAATTGTTTCCTAAATTCTTCACAAAAACACATTAATATCTTTGACACCATGCAATTGTATGTGGTGAACACTGCTAAGACAGTAATCGTGTCATCAAGAGTTAATTTATTCTCAGCAAGTCCATGTAATGCAGATATTAATCTCCTGGAGCACACACTGTTGTTCAGGGTTAAAACATTCACAGTTTCTGAAACATAAACAAGTCTCACACTCACAGCTGTTCTCCAAGAGCCAAACAGAGCTGCTGCTCAGTGAGGATTTGTCACTTTGCTGCCTTTTTGAAGAACAAGTAAAGAAATTCAGGATACAAAGGGAGGATGAACTTGTTTGTATTTCCAGAGACTTTTCTGCTACCTTTGGGTTACAGCTACCAAGTCACAGATGCACATGAACTCTTATAAAGTGAGAAATGCAGCTCTTGGCAAGTGGCGTGGCTACAGGCAAGACTCAGAAGAAACACCCTATTGAAAGGAGAGTTTTAATGCAAACAGGGCTTAAAAAACTCCAAACCACTTCTTAAACCCATCTTGTTGTGTTGCCATCTTACAGTTCAAAATGGACAGAACACACGCCCAGAGCAAAGCTGACATTTGGGCAGAGCTTCAGACTGCTTTTCCACAGAAGGGACACCACCCAAGTGACACCAAGTGACCTGTGCCACCTCCAGCACCCAAGAGCAGAAGTGGCCTCTGAGCAGGTGGCCACCACAAACCCCACATGCCTTTAAGTCTTCAGAATAAGAGCAAGGTACCCCCTGGCCCCTGTCTGAGGCAGCTGTGCTCAGAGCAGGAGGAGGCTGGGTCCAGCCCTGCATTCTCCATGCTGCTGCCTCCAGGGAAAGCAGTGAATGAGGAGATTTGATACACTTCCCTGAGGTGTAATTTTAAAAAAAAAAATCTATCTTTCTTTCTTTTTCTCCAGTTGGCTGCCTTGACTATGGGCTCAGCACAACCACTGCATGATATCTTCATCAGCCATTTGAAAGCTCTGGGTCAGAAGCTCTGAGATTTGAAGGTAGAGACATGCTAATTTGCTGAATGGCCCCTTTGACCATAGTCAATTTCTACTAATTAGAAAAAAAAATATAATTAGCTAATGTTGGTGAAGAGCTTTGAAGATGAATAAGCTATGGGGAAAGCACTAGGCATATTAGTGGGAAACAAGTTTGATCCTTTTTAAAATTTGTATTAAGTAGCTCAAAGTGATTATAAATGGACCAAATGGAATAGCTAACCACTGTAAGATTAATACAAGGTCTTTTGGGAAATTACAGTTTATATTATACAATTAAGTATTATACAATTGCTTTATTTTAAGGACTCCTCCTTGGAATTTTCTATTTAGTTCCGGTCAGTATGCTTTTTATATGTCATTTAATCCTTCCTCTAATTTGTACGAGTAAATTATAATTACTATATAATAATAATAATGGCAATGGTTAGACAAGTCAATGTGATTCTGCACCTGAGAAATACCATATTATAAAACAGTCAAGTAGAAATTACTCAAGCAGGTTGTTTTCCATTCACCGGATGCTTTGCCTGCTTGTAACTCTTTTCAGAACAGCTCTGTGGCACCTTCACAGGGTGCACACAATGAGCCACATCCTGAACTGGTTATATCAGCACAGCCCCATTCCTTATCACAGTCTAAAGCAAGAGTTATCCCACTTTGAAACAAGGTGAAAATGGCAAACAAAAGAGGAAGATCCCCTTTCTTCTTGCTAAGTTCTGAGGGTATCTGATAGGAAAATATTTCTAGAAGTCTCTTTACTTTGCAAAAAGAGTATGGGAAATGCTGTCCAGGACTGAAACACTGCTGGGGCCCCAAGTGAGAGCACTGTTTGGAAAAAAATATTCTCTTCATTTCCAGCTCCTATAAAAAAGATCAATCATTTTGTATTACCACTGGACCATCTGGGTATGTGTTCAGGTACTTTAGCTCCGGCAGCATGACCAGAATTCCTGCATGAGTAACACACTGTACTCCTCCTGCAGGAAGGACTATACTTTAGCTTGCCACACCAGCCACTCCTCAGAGACACCTCTGCAGCACACATTAGTGTCTTCTCCCCTCCCTTTCCAAAGTGCCACTCAGAAATAATTTACCCACTGTTAGCTGGGATGATAAATGGAAGATATATTTGGCAACCTTCATACCTGGTTTCCTTCTTGGCACCTCCTCTTGCTTGTAAAACTCAAGATGAAATTACCATCCTGCTGTCATTACTATTCCATTGCCACAAACCAGCTGGACACCTTATATAGGGTGTAGAGAAAAGGAAGGAGTAAAATAAGCTTTGGATTTATGTGTTGATTCCTACCCTGCTTTGTGGATGCATGATGCAAAGCCCTTGGGTCAGATAACATATCATTTTGTGTAGGAGTAAACTAAATGAGGTGCCATGACATGAAAACTCAAGGCTTTAGCATTTTTGGTATCTCAAGTCCAAATAAAAGTAAGAGGAATGTAGCTCCTTCCTGAGATGCATCTGTGTGGGCTTCAGAAACAAAACCCCAGACTCCTTGTTTTCTACACGTGGAAAAAAACTAATCATATTTTGGTTAAAAAAAATGAACCATACAGTGTACTTGGCTGCTGTAGGACCCACTGACAGCTGGACTATTGAACTGGTCTTTAAGATGTCTTTTTGAAGTGGGTAAAAAGGCTATGAATACATATTAATGTTTGTTTGTTTGCTCTTTACAAAATGAACAAGTTGTAGGTAAGCTCAGGAACAAATATTTTAGTGAAAATGTGCTCCAAGCCTCAAACAGATGATTATAACTTCAGAGAAGGTTGACAGTCTGCCAGGCAAAGCAAATCAAATCACAGGGGATCAGCACGAAGAACCTGTTGTTCTCACAGACCCAAAGTTCAGTTTCAAGGAACTTCAACCATGACAAATCATGAGTTTGTGGATGGCAGTACACCAGGGATGGGTCATTCTCATGTACTACTGATCCCCAGGGTGAGGGAAGTCCAGAGGGAAGGAACTTGAGTGGCATTTCAGCTTTTATATCACAACAGAGGACAGTGAGCAGCTTTTTGGAGTGTGGCTGTGTGGCTGGAGCCCTGCATTTCCTTAGCAGCTCTGCTGTCCATCCCCCCCACTTCTGATGTGGGTCTGGGCTGTGAACTTCAAAGCAGCATGACAGTTATATTGCAAAGAAAAAATATCAGGCATAAGTCACTTATTTTTCCAAATAATCAGTGTTTTTCTTTTCCCCCCAGACATTTATTCTTATCCTACTCTGTAGTAATAGCTAGAAAATGACATATACATAGCTCCCTACCATAAAAATAGTAGCAAGAGAGAGTCATACTCCAAACCAGTCTACTAGGAACAAGTCTTTCCTTAGAAGTAGGAAAAAAGCCTACAAAACAGACAAAGCATGTGAATTAACTAGTGCCACGCTTTCCAAAGCCACTGAAAGCAAAGGAAGATCCAAGACAACACTGATATTTATATATATAGGGGTGTTCTATCAGATCTTGCAATGTGACAACAACACATGTCAGTATCAGCACAGGTCCTGCTGGCAACACCTTGAAAACGGTGTGGAGGGATAGAAAGTAAACAGCACTAACTGTGATTTCCATGATAAAATAAGAATGTAAGGAAAGTCTCTTGGGATCCATAATCTGGAATTGTCACGGGATACAGATTGTCTGTCTTTCTGATAAAAGATGTCAGTTCCTTTTCTGGGACTTAAACTGAAAGAAGCACTTGTGATTATTAGGCTGGCTGTATACCATGAGGGCTGTTGACAGAATCACTACAAACAGCAGATGTGTCTGCTTCAACCATCAGTGTTCCTAAAATTTCTGTATCAAAAGAGCACTGCAGCCCAGCCTCAGCCAGAGGAAATGCAATTTCCTGACTCCAGAGCTTTTAATTTGCCCTAATACGCACAGTGGAACAAATCTAAAATTTGCTGGTATCTACACAGATCAAAAAGCATCCACTAGATAATCCCACATTAGGCATCCATAATTTTAAAAAGCAACTGATTGATTAATCTTGGGAAAGCTGAGGTAGTGGCTGTCATTTTGCAGAGTTGGAAGCTTACACTGTGGGGGTATGTGTTGTTTCATGGGGGAAGGATGTCCCCACTGAACCAGCACAGCTCACCCTTTGTGGGAAGCTCTTCTGGCTTTCAGAAGGGCATCCCCAGCTGCAATATGCTACCTCAAAAATTAATTAAGAAGTGCATCCCACACTGAAAATTATTACACTCAAGTATCTTTAATACTCCAAAGACCTAAGACAGAAATATTGACCTTTCTGCTGCCAGCATCAACACTGCAGCCAATCCAGTGAACAGAGAAGCAGGCCCTAAACAAAATAGATGTGTTGCTCAAGATTCATTTTAAAGCATAGGATTGAAAATAATTTCCCAATTCCCAGTAAATAAGCAGAATTCCAATGAGCTCTCTGAAAACAAGTCTTTGGGCTGCATCAGCAGCAGCTCTCATTTTGCACACCACAGCCTGGCTGGTGAAGATTTGCACAGCAAACATCAGGACCTGCACTTCTGTGTATTCTCAGTAAAGGTGAGGGTGGAGCCCCATTGTGCTTGGAGGCATCACTCCAAAGCCGAAATGGCTCTTGTCAGAGCACAGTGCTGGGCGTGAGTGGGTCTGTCACTGTGGGAATGACCATGCTCTCCCAACGTCAGGCATCCTGCAAAAGCCAAGCAAAGAGGGACAGCAAACATGCTCTTTTCTTGTCTGATGTTTGCCCAGTTGAAAATGCACAACTCTCAGCCACTCCACAGATTTCCTCACACACTCGACCCAGCATAAACCAGGTTGCACTTCAGTTTCTTGCTCAGAACCAACCACATAAGCAAACAGTAAACTCCAGAGCGTCACACACTGACCCGTGAGTCATCATTTCTGCACTGCTTTCAGGTGTACAGCACTGCCACAGGAACAGGACTGGCTTCCCTCCTGCACTGCTTATAGCCAGACTAACTCTGCTCAGATCAGCAGCATTGCACCTGGGTACCCAAGGACAAGAGAGCCTTTTTCCCTCAGCATTACACCTGGGAGCCTGAAAGCATGGGTTTCTGCTTTCAGTTCTTGCAGAACACCATTTCCACCCATCCTGCTGTTTGTGACTCACATTTGCTTTACTACCAAGTGTGGGAGAAGTGCCTCAGCCCTGCCTGCGCTCCTCCCGTGGTTCTTCCTGCTGCCCACAAGGCCAATCCATCATCTGCAAGCATAATGCAGGCACCCATGAAGATCATCCCCTCCCTCACCACTTCCAGACTGCTACACAGCAACACCATCATCCAAAAATTCTCTTGATGACTTGAATGGTCATCCAGAAAAAGAAAAACCACACAGCTCATAACAATGACTTCTACATTCTCATAACAATAACATTCTACTTCTACATGGTCTGTCTTCTGCAACAGACCACACATAAAAGGACCCAGGAAAGAGGAAACTCAAACACAAGTAGAGACTGGTTGACACTGAATAATACAATCCCTCTAGTCAATACCCAGTGCAAGGGCAAAAAGAAGAGTTAGAGCTAGAATCCTGTGCCAGTGTTGATGTTGCTGACAGCTTCAGTTTAAGACCCTGAGATGAGCTCAGTTGGTTACAGCAGGGCACTGATAATGCCAAGATTGCAGGTTTGATCCCTGTATGGGCCATTCATTCAAGAGCTGGATTTGATGATCCTTGTGGGTCCTTTCCAACTCAGAATATTCTGTGATTCTGAATTAGGCAAATATTGTTCATGCAAATCAGAACTATGCAGTGTTTAAAAAAATATTCCTGTCATCATGAATCAATATTCATGGCATTTCTTCACCTGTGTCCTCCAGTCTCTTCCCTACATCTCCACTGAACCTTTGTTTCACCCCTTCCCTAGAGCACAGCAGCTAAATGCCCAGCATGTAATCTATGTTGAAGAGCAAGTAATTTTATTAATTAATCCAGGAAGCTGGCTATTGCAATATTTTTCAGGCAATTTCTTTCATTGGAAGCCTGGATGTCAATTGATTTTCTGCATGTGTGGGATGTCAGGGGAACACAGTGAAGAGACAAGTCAGCTTCATGGGAGCGTGGATGCTTTTTGTCCAAAGCAGGGAGCTTCCAACAGCCAGATCCAAACCACTGGAATCAAAAGAAACTCTCTTTTTTCATTGACTTCAGTGGGCTTTGGACCAAATCCATAAGCTTTACTAATTCAGCACTGTTAGAAAACTCAGTTTTGCAGAATTAGAGTGACTGACTTACAGATGTCCATGCCTAGTTTAATATTTGTCCTACTCTGATAAAAGCATCATGTCATTTATTTTTCTCTTTCCTTCTTTTTTTGAAAATACATTCTGATTATGCCAAAAGGGCAAATGGCCAGTTTAACTGACTTGAGCCTTTGATCCTCATGAGTACTTGTCTCTTCAGCAAAGTTCTCATTTGAAGTGCTTTCAGCACCTGATTTATTAACAGTCGGGTGGAGTTAGGCTGTTTTGCAATTCCTGAGAAGCTGATAATAAATCTGATTCTCGTATCACAGGTGGTGCTGATATTTTTAGCTGGATTGCAAAAAAGTTCATAAACTGAAACAAATGTTCAATCTCTATTGATGCTTCCATCCTGGAGTCCAGAAAGTGACTCGTGTTGTCCATTCTGGTGGACATTTTGCCTTTCACAGATTTCCTCTCTGAATACTCTAAATTCAATCTTTTAAATGACTTCTCTTCATATGATACTCATAAATTTTATTTTAATAAAAATCGGTGCCTAACAGGCATAAACAAAAAATGCCAAAAAACCCACCTTAATTGTTTTTCAAACCTTTTGCACATTTTGTTTAAAACAGATGTTTCCCTGACTTGTCACTGTGATGAAAGGAAACCCAATATCCCCTCTGCTTTCCAGTGCAGAGCTGCAGAAACAAGGAATGACAGAGGAAGAGCAAGAACCATCTTAACATTATTACAGCTAGAAGAGAAAGAGCAAGGACACATGCTAGTGGTGTGAGCCTATGCATTTGAACATTCTTGTTACCTTTTTTCTCACAGTCTAGATTAATTTTAAAGGCTGCATCTGTGTGGTTCAATACTACAGCTGAAACAAAGTCAAATAAACTCCACCCACCTGTTGGGCAACATTCTGCAAATCCAGTATTAATGTCACGTTCCCAATTATATTTCACTTCTCCTGTTACATTTTTGCTATGATCCTATCTTCAATGAAAGCAGCTTTCATCTTAAACACAGTTTTTCTTAACTTCCCACTTACTCCCTGAAACATCATTCATGATGCACAGCCTTGTCATAGTTCTGATTTTCATGGATAATCTTAATCCCAAGTTTATAGTAAAGTATTAATTGTATGTTTTCTTTCAGTCTGACTCATCCTTGACTGTCTTAAACCATGCTTAGTTTATAAAGCCGTCACAAATGGTGTGATACATTTGAACAAGAGCCAAAAGCTTTGTAAAGATCCTTTGCTGCCTGTAACAAAGCAAAATGATATTTCTTTTCTTTCAACAAACTGCCATGTTGCCTTTGATATGAAGGCAATGTGAGGCAAAAGAGACAATATGCATAATCAACAAATATTTCTCCTTTATCAGAGGGTATTTTCTGCCTGGTCAATGTGAAAACTGGATCCTTTACAGATTGCTGCTCATTCACTAAACAATGCAAGCCAGTGCTTAAAATATGTAACTGCTAAAAGGATCTTATATGCAAACAAATCAGGTATTTAGGTCCAACAGCTTGACAGTCTCATATGTAATTTCAAAGGGGTCTTTTTGTTTTGGGGCAGTACTGATTCTCTTCTCCAATACCACTCTCCTATAATTTTGAGAGTAATTACACCACAGATGAAGGAGCAAGAGGCACAACTGATGAGAATCATCACTCCTCTCAAGGAAGCAGAGTCTCTAATTCTACCTTTTCCCATCCTTTCCCCCTGTCTCTGTCTCATACTATACTCAAGGAATCAAGGAAAATAGCTATATTGGTTTTCTTTTCTGAATAAACAGTGCTGCATAGATGTGATTTTAATGTGAAACACAAGCTTTGTTGTGATCATTTCCTAAGCATGATGTTTAAATGGAAAATAGAGCACTTGGGAAAACCAGTCTGAATTCCCTTCCCCAGATGCAGCCTGCTGATGTAGAATTCAGACTTAAACAGGGAAGGAGACTTTCTCCTGTACTGCAGACATAAATCTTTTCTTAGTGTTGCTGGAAAAGCCTCTGCAGCTTACATAGGTGAGACAGCTGTGAGGAAATAAAGAGGGATTTGCTATGGGAGAGCTTGTCCAGTTTTCTGCCTGCAAAAGATAAGAGTTCAAGTTGATGGGCATCCTATTGCACAGATGGCAATGAAACCACTTGTTCTCCTTCCAGAAACACAGGAAGAGATAGGATCCCATGGTGGATGCTGCTTTATATTTCTTTCTCCTTAGACTTTTTCAGTTTGAATTGGTTTTTTTTGGTAGTCAACTGCAAATCCACAGATAGTTAAGATACTTGAGGCATTTCCTAACTTTGAGCTCTTCTCTTCTTAGCACTAAGCTATGGCTAAAGCTCGACTTTCCAGTTTGCAAGGCTGCATTTAGCTGAGGGTTTGAGAAATCTTAAATCTTATTCTCACTAATCACTAATGGGTTCCAGACTAGGAATGTCAGTCTCACTGATCCAGCAAAAATTTTACCTTACACCAGCGGTTCACTCCCCAGCTGTCATCGTCCTGTTACCCAGGAGCTGCATGAATCCATCATAGCTGCTCTCAGGAGTGGATAATTTGTGCCTCTGTATCAACACCCAGATGCCAAAAAAAAAGAGGCCAGAGTGTTCTCAATGAGTGAACTGCATTTACATCTGCAGATCTCAGACCAACCAGTCTTCACAGAACAAGTCAGTGCAGCCTCTGACTTGCTGCAACTGGCACCAAACTTTTATAGCTGCAAGGAACCAAGATTGCAGGCAAAGATTTTTCAGATAGGCATGTCCTGGCTGAAGTCTGAACATTGTTGTAGGGATGTGACACAGGAGTTACAGAGTCATGCATTTCCTACCCTGGGCTCTCCTGTGCAGGGAGAAAGTCTCTGGAGATCTTAATCTGCAGAGGTTTGAGGACAGATTTGCACCAAGAGAGCAGAGCCAGCAATCCAGAATGAAAATGTGCACCTCCTTCTGAACCTGCATGCTTGTGCTGATATAGATGTGGGCCCTAAAATATGTGTGATAGCACTTCCCATGCTCTGCTACCAGCTGGGGACAAGAAAAAAAAATCTCTGAATGAAACTGCAGCTAAATCCACCAACGCCAAACAGTCCTGTTTTTTCTAGAAGAGAGTTTGAGTTACTCGATTTTCTCTGTTTTGTTAACAGTTGTAAGGAGAAGCAGGAAT
>NW_005054343.1:366864-382214 GCF_000277835.1 Geospiza fortis | reverse complement strand
CAGGAATGTTGGAAGTGTGTGAGAGCTGACATGACAGAATGCCACAGCCTTTCAGTGTCTCAGTGGTCGGCTGTGTAAATTAGTAGCTAGAGCATTTTACAAATGTATATTATTTACCCAGCAGATGCTGTTACGGTCTCTTGTGTAAATTCATAATTAGACTATGTACTGCTTTGTGAAAATCCTTTAATAACAAAGGTGCCACTGGGTGCTGAAATAATTAAATCAACCCATTTGAAACAACACTAGTTCACCACTTCGACTTGGGTGATATAATATTACACATTCTTGTAAAAAAAAGCCAGAGAAATTGAGAATGATCAGCTACAAAACATCAGATACAAGGGATAATATTACCCATTCAGTAGCTTTGGGTTTGGCATGAGTCTAGTGTCACAGTTGAGAAAGTTGCAGCCAACATACCAACAGCACAGACAAAGAACAGATGATCCATCTCCTCTGCCATCTATCATGCACAGCATTGCCAACTCCAGGGCTTTACCAGCACTGACATTTAAAACAAAGTATGTGTCAACCATATTAAATAATATACCAAGCTGTGGGTTATTAAGTGTGGGGTAATTTGACCACAGCAATTAAACTGAGATTAAAGAATGATAAAGGCAATGTTATATGCACTGTTCAGTGGGGTTTTTGGAACATATGGAGTCCTGAATATTTCCAAGTGTGAAAGCCACATCAGATCTTAAGGCACATGTCAGTCCCAATCAACACACTCCTCCTGTGCCCTCCCTCCTCCCTTCCCTCTGTGGGATGTTGCTCTCAAATGGCAATAGTTTTCATTCCACATACATTCAACCAATGAAATGTCTTCTGATTTCTGTCTCCAGACTGCAGCCCAAGGAGTGTGTGAGCAAAGGGAGGGTTTAGCATGGTAGCGCAGTAAAAACACAGGATTTGTCAGGCAGTGCTGTAAGGCAGCAGGGAGTGGGTAATCCATGGACAGCCACTGTGCAGACAGGCCACAGACTCACAGACAAATCACTCATTTTCAGTGCAGTAAGCCTGTGGAATATCTACTCTTGCCTCCTCAAAGGATTTTCTAATTGAAGTCTAATGGGGAATTTGCACATCTTGTCTGCACACAAACAACTGTATCCAGTCCAGGCAAGTTAAATCCACAGAAAACTGAAATCTAAAGGGCACAAGGCAGCTCATCAGCAATCTGTTCTCACTTCATGTCTGCAGGCATTACCACTTCCAGCAAGGTGGCCAGACAGAGAAGCAGTGAAGAGCTCAGGTCTGCAATAGCCAACAAAGGAGCATTAGAAAATCAGGGTCAGCATTTTCTATGTATGGCCCTATTCCTAGAAGTGTTTCACTATTTAAAAGGAAAGACAAACATAAAATTGAAGGTGAACTCACATTCCCAAATGACACAGTTACCAAACACACTGTGAAACTCTCCTCAGGTATCTGGGGATCAGACTTGCTCAGCAATTGCAAGTGTGGGTCAGCTCTAATGCACCTGGCTTTAACATGCAGAAATAAAACCCCTAATAAAACGATTGAAGCTCATAATCCATTTATAAACAATGTCTCTGAGGATAATCCTGATGGAGAAAGCCACCACAGTACTCCTCATAAATACCTCAGCCCTTCCTTTTTAATATTGTCAGGTGGCTGCCTTTGGTACATCTTTGAAAATTTCAAGTAAACAACATTTCCTTAGTATTTGCTCACCCTGAACCAGAACAATTCAGGTATGGTAAATTGAGGTTTTTGAATACTTATCTGTTTTTTAAAAGCCACCTTTCCCAGGAAAAAAAACAAAAACAAAACCAAAACCAAACCAAAAAAAAAAAAAAAAAACAAAAACCAAACCAAACCAAAAAAAAAAAAAAAAAAAAAAAAAAAAACCAAACTAAAAAAAAGAAAAAAACACCAAAAACAAGGGAAAAAAAAACCCAAAAATCCAAAACCCCCAAAAAACCTCCACAGCAGAATGGTAAAGAAAATTTCAAAATTGGCTACAGCAGTGCAGAAGAATAAAGCAACATTCTAGCAAAACATACATGCAGAGAAATACATACATTGAAATAAGAGAACCTCCATTTAAAATGTCAAAATAACACTTAAAATATTGCCAGGACTGAATGAAGCTTAAATAAGGAATAAAAAAATTAAAATTCCCAGGCAATAACTCCAATACCAAGCTGTCTGCAATTGTTAAAACAAAAGGAACATACCCAGACCTGAGAGGATATGGACATCACTAAAATTTCAAACAGCTCACCTCTTATTTAGACATATTGAAAATAAGGCAATCCTTCCATGCCTTTCTCTAATATCTGTAAGCATATAAGTAGTTCTGTTGCAATAAATGAGTCTGCTCATCATTCAAACTCTTCATTTGAACTTGCATTCAAAAGGAAAGGAAGACAGGGAGAAAAAGAATATATTATGACAACATCAAATATAGTTCCATTGCAGTGACCCCAAAAGAAGGGACTTTATATAAACCCAGCCTCTTCACTAAACCAATTTCAAAAAGCTAGTAAAATTGTTAAAATTTTATATTTATATGTATGACACAAAATGTATGCCTTCTACATTTCATCTCATTGTTTTTACTGTCCTTCAAAGTTACATTAATATAATTATTTTTCTAACAATATTTATTTAATCTACTGGCTTAAGGACACTTCTTTCAAGACCTGAGCAGCAATTTTTATTCTGCTGTTACAAACTATTTATCTACTTCTACCATTTACCACTAGCATTAGTATAGGCACTTCTTTTTTTCTCATTATTTACTCTTTCTATGCCCATAGACCATGACAGTGAGATAGAAATCACCAAAGTAAACCAGATTTTTAAATAGTGGACTCAGAAATATTTCTCTCTGCTATAATTACAAATGCCAAATTTCATGACACCTTCTTTTTAATAACTGAGCTATAAACTTCTCAATAATGAGTCTTGTAATGGAAATGCTAAACCTCTCTTTACTGCTATGGCATGAACTTGCTGCTATAATCAGCTATTTTTATCAGTTAGTTGATTACACCTTAGAAAAATGACTGGTGGCAGCACAAGTCCCGTTTCATTAGAGACTCTCTTAAATACTCCAGTGTGGTAATATAACCAAGAACTAAGAGAAAGCAGGGTTAAAGAGTGAAAGAATGAAAGAAATATTTAAAGAAAGACGGTCGAGAAGGGAGAAGTGTAAAACTTAGAGGGCAAGGGGAAGGAAGGGAGAAATATGTGCAATGGGTGACAGTCTGCAGACTTGTCACTTGCAGCTCTCACTAGCAATGAAAAGTGCTGGGTTGGTTTTTGCCGGGGCTCTCTCTGCCCACGAGCCAGGGTCCTTTGTCACCCTGGGAATGTCAGCAGCTCCTGCACTCCTCCTGGGTGCCTGCCTCTCCAGACAGCCTTGAAGTCCTGAGCTCTGTGGATAGAAGTCTACCACCACCATTAGGGGCATTGTAAGTTTTCATTCTTGATCAAGAAAACCTGGTGATTTCCTGGTCATTTCCTGGTCATTTCAAAGGGATTTTCCTCTCCCTGTTTTCCCTGAAGACTTCAATTGGCACATGTTCAGTAATGAGCCTGCAGATTCCTAAAGCTTTCTATGACCCAGATGAGATACATGGCACATATTATACACCAGTTTAGACCAGATAGTTTATTCCCTTACCTAAGTGAGTTCTGAGTTTCTCTTACTGTTTTAAGTGTGCCCATGGTATGTTGAAAGCCTACATTACTTCCTGCATTGATAGCATCAAACTAATTTCCAGTTGTATGCTCTAGAGGAGCAGAAGAGGACACAGGAAGAATATCAGCAGCCTGTCTTTTCCTGAAAGGTCTTTGAGAAGTACAAGGCACAATGCAAACCAGAAATATTCTATCTGTTTTCTTCTCTTTAAAAAATAAAGCTAAAACTTTTAAAGCTTCATATTAAATTGCCATTAACAGCATTATCCATGCAGGTGCAGCTACATACTGAGCATCCCAAGGACACAGTGGTATCTTCTCTAGTCAGTGGGAGCTGGGGACATGTTTACAAAAATCCTGCATTTCAACAAGAACTTTCACTTAAGAACTTTGTTATGATTTTGCTCAACAGTGCAGAGATATGATAAAGGGAATCCATAAGACACTTATACATTGTATAACTAATTATTGAAATGTGCAGACATAATCCTCTGACCTTGGAAAAAACTACAAGAATATGTAAATATAATTATGAAGGGCAGACTGTTGCAATGTGATGACAAGAAGTATTAAACATACAAAAGGAGGTTTTTTGTATATGCAGAAATTGTAGTTTGTTTTCTCTGCTGGCTTCCCAGGCAGCATTGTGCATATGCAGTTAATTGTGCCTGTGTTTATACAGCCATATTGCAATTGCATTCAAGTTTTCCTAATTCTTCCACATTTAAATGAGAACCATAATGCTGACCATTAGAGAGAGCCAAATGCTGCACTGTAAGGAGAGAAAACCAAACCCCCATGGATCTTGTCTCAGTTACAAGACGAGGAGGCATTAATTACATGGCTTTATGACCCTAATCTCTCAATACTTTTTAGCCCTATTCCCCCAAACCTTCAGAATTTAGCCCATTTTCCCTTCAAACTTTAAAAATCCCTAATTTTTTTTTGTGATCCTGCACTGTTGCACAACTTCCTCCTGACTTGGACAGAGACAAGACTAGACCCAAAACAAACTCTGTGCTCAGCCTTTGCACACAGATTGCACTGCATTTTCTTCCATTTCTTCCAGCCTTCAGGGACTAAAAGACAGTGAAAGCCATACTCTTTACAGACAAGTCCTCTCGTCTTCCCAAAGGACTCCTTGTTCCACTTTTGTATTCCAAAGATGCTGGGAAAGTAGAAAAGAACACTAAAGAGACAAGAACTAGAAATTATATGACCATTTTATATATTCAATCTCTACTAATTTCCCTGCCCTAGGTCTCTAATTCTCTCAGATAAGACTCCCAAAAATACTTCTGCCTGAAATATGTCCTCCCACCCCCAACACTGACAGAATGCATATTTGCATGTACTAATTTGGCATAGGTTTAAAAGTAAGGAAGAAAGAAAAAAAAGGTAAAACTCTTTTCTTTCTTGCAAAAAAATAGAGTAAATCGATCAGTTATATAAGGAGATCTATGTAAAAATGCTTTCAGCAAAATGCTCATTGCAACCCTCAGCCAGGCAGCCCCATTAACATGAGTGAAGGTGAGCCATCTGTGAAGGTGAGGCATTGCCTCAGAGTTTCACAGTCAGTATGAGCATCACATCCTCAGCCACAAGGCAAGAATATCACAGGTGTATTCTAGGGCAAGAGCACTGGAGCATAGAATAGAATAGCATCACTCTTAAATAAAGCTTTTTGTGGTTACAAAACAATTATAAGAGTTTTCAGAAAACTGCCTTGTTTTATTAAGCAGAAAAAGTCTCCACAATGTTGTGGAGCAGCAATTCCTGAAAGTGAGTGAAGTGTAGCCACTATCTTTTTCCTTTTTTTTTCTTGGGTGGCTTTAATTTTCTTGTTCTTTATGTTCATTGGCAGCCCTGCTGAAATGTATCTTTTCAACCTATTGTCTTAGGTAAGATTATATCAACAGCTCCAGAAGGACCACTTTTAAAAATAAATTCTGCTTTCCCTTATCATTGACAGGAATCACATTTACATATTCTCCTGGTGGAACTGATAATGCACCAGATGATTAATGTGCCTCGATGTAGTGATACCTGTAGACTGTTTGATCAATGTCTTGCAAAGAAAGTGTCTTTCATTCAGTATGCTCAGAGTCCAAAAATGCCCTGTGATTAATGTAACTAAATGTTTGGGGTCAGCTGAAGCTCCAGTTCTTGTTCCTGATTCAATATCAAACTAAAGATAGGTCACAGGAGAGTGGATTAGTCATGTGAGGAAAAAGTCTGACCATGCAACTTCATCTCCTTAAGAAAACCTGAAGAAGAGTTCTAGTATTTTTTAGTTACCACTACAGTCATCTGCACCATTTTTCATCTCATTGTTAAACAGAACAGCCCAACATGCTAAGCCTTTTAATGCCAGGATACTTTCACTATAAAAATAAGTGGGTTTGATTCAGTCCTTGGCATTGAAGTTTGGATTTATTCAGATTTATTTATTACAGTTAGCGAACCATGAAAATCCAAGTCTCTGAAGTTATTCCCCAAAGAAAGCACTTCATACAGTTGGAAGATAACAAAATGTCTGATGAATACTAGAGACCTTTTCTTGGTTTTATTTGATTATCTGGGGTAACACTGACTATTTCTGCTTGATCTTACATCAGCTGTTTTGTGTCTTGTTAAAAATAGATGTGAGATATAGGAAATACAGGGAGCTGCTAAGGAATGACTTTCACTTCCACTCATATTTACTCTTTTCCTTGAATGTGAAGGAAGTATAAAAGCCATTCAGCCAGTGAGGGGAAATGTCTCCTCTTGCCACCCTGCCAGCTCTTTTCCCATCTTTATCTCATTCCAAACACATGCCTGACCAGGAGGCAAGAAAGTAGACTTAGGAAAGAGCTCAGATGCACACTCCCAGCTAGCTCCCTACATGGTGAACTTGGTTGCCTTAGACTGTCTCTATAGTCATAGAAAGCCCTTGAAATTAAGTGAAGATAAATCCAGGCCAAAATATGGCATGCTGGGAACAGATAAAGGCATCTTGTAGGATAAAGGCATCTTGCAGGACACAGAGAATGTGGAGCTGGAATGGCTACTGGTTCCAGGAGAATAAAGGTGATGTGTAACTCCCTTAGTTCCACAAACTGCTGCATTGCACCTCCCTGTCCTCAGCTCTGGCTTCACACACCACAGAAGCAATGCCTTGTCAACATAGAGGATGTATCGTGGACTCTGTCCAGACCCACTAAGGCAGAAATTTCCTCCTATGCCATGCTGCCTCTTATGCTACTGAGCTGTCTCTCTTGTAGCCAGGCTTCACAAGGCCAAGTGGCATCATCTTATATGTAATATCTGCCAGAGAGAAAGAGGTAGTGAGATCCACCTGAAAACTGCTGGTTTCCAATGTATTTAATCTTATAGACCAAAATGATCTCCAGAATAAGGCAATAAAAGACCAGGTGAGAAAATATTACTGATGAATGTTCACTCTTCTCCTTGTGTCCTCAGAACTAAGGCACCATTGAAAGTATAGCCTGGGCCCTAAATTCCTGTGTTGCAAATGAGCATGTCTGGCAGCAGAGCCCAGTTTGTGCCTTGCTGAAATTCCCAGCTGATGAGGGATCCAGCCCCTGACTCCTCTCTCTGATCACCAATACCTGCACATTTTGCATAAGGGAAAATGACAAACCTGGTACCAAATTTACACTCATGAAATGTAATCAGCTTCAGCAGCTCCATTTCCTACTTCCCTTATGGCAAACAAAGGTTTCTGGGCCATGTCTTTAACTGCAGTGGTGCACAGGACATTCCTTATCCTCTTTCTAATGTTTCCCTCAACACAGCTTAACTCAGTGCTTCACAACTGCGCTGTGACCTTCAGCATCAAAACTGACAAGAGTTTCAACTTTAAGAAAATATAAGGGGCTCTGAGATTGTATTTATTATTCAAGGAAAACTCAAGACTTATATCGTAAATACTAATAGAGCTGCAAAAGTTAATTAATGAAAAATAACTATTATGAAAAGCGTTATCAATAATTTCAGGAATAACGTACATGCATAATGAATGAATTTTGCCCAGGGGTAACAGCTTGCATCTTGGCCTGATTTAGTATGGAGAAACTGCATCATAATGAAAGGCAGAATTATCACATAGTATAACTGTGAGCTTTATCCCTGCTTGGTAGGATCCTAAAACTGTCATCAAAATGTTAAAATTACACTCACTTAAATGATCT
Organism: Geospiza fortis; assembly: GCF_000277835.1. Taxonomy (NCBI): domain Eukaryota; kingdom Metazoa; phylum Chordata; class Aves; order Passeriformes; family Thraupidae; genus Geospiza; species Geospiza fortis. Next base: position 374,337 of record NW_005054343.1, on the reverse strand, counting down.
CTATAATACAAAACTATGTGCATGTGGATTTATTGCCCTCACAATAAGGTGAACAACTTCAACATCACTGATTTGTAAAATGCTAATTATTCTGCTGTAAAGATATACATCAAAATAAAACAAGATGGCACTTTTAAAGAGGGTAGGCTTGAGGCAGGAACTTTACCAAATACACTCTCTTGATTTTAAATATGGATGACATTATTTGTCACTTGAAAGTTTTGGGGTTTCCTATTTAATTTCTTGGGTAGTTTTGTAAGTGACATTGACTTCAGCTACTAAAGCATAAAGGATTTTTCATTTTTTGAGAAATATATTTGATCTGGTCTTTTCAATGCCAGAATAAGAAGGTAAAAGTGACTTCCTTGCTTTGGGAAGTTCAAGTTACAAGGTGCAATCAACCCCTGAGAAATTACCTAAATGTCTATGTCTCTTAAGGGACTAATTCTTGCCATAAGAGTTATCATTCCATAATCCAATGGAATAATAAAATGGAGTTACTTTATAACAGAATAAATGTATTGGGAAAATAAGTGGATGTTATTTACACACTCTTATATTTAAATTTTGTGCAGACTATATATACTCAGCACAAACCATTACATCTCTAGCAAGGTTTTTCTATTATGTTAGAGAATTTCTTGCACCTCACTAGTAAACCAGCTTTTCATCATCAAATACCATCTAATTGTATACAAATCTTATTAATGCACTATATAGCAATGTTTTAAATTATATGGGCTCACAAAGGATTACACAAAATATGAACAGTGTTGTTCATCAAAACCTTAACTTCATACTTACCAACATTATTTAATTAAGACTATTTGTTAGAAGGAATAGATTTAATCTAGTCTTATCTCTAGATAGACTTTAAGGTCCTGATTCTGCAGGGATGCATCTATCCTTTCAGACTTCATTTCCAGGTCTTAGATTTTTAAGATTTCCACATTCATAATTCTGCAAAAATACACATTTGCAGATATGAAGGCCTGATCAGAAATCCTAACTCATCTGCTACTTATCTTCCTCAATCTTATTAATTAACAAATTTATTTAAGTAACTTTGCCTGTAATGCAGTATGTATGTATATAGTACCAGGTAACTGGGGAAGGAGACACAAATATGCAGGTAGTCTTCTTGTTCAGTAGCAAAAAAATAACAATAAAATTAAAGTAACAGTCAACGGTGGCATTCAAATAGTACCAAATTCAGTAAAATCCTGGAGGAGAAGTTAATCTGATAGAATATTACTATTTGTTGGTTGTTATAGCTTTGTGGAATCTTTAGGATGTCTGCACAAAGTTCTCTAGTTTTTCCACGAACTTCAAAGGATTTTCACCTCTCTGCCTTATTTTCACAGGACTAGGGCTATTGTGAATCCATGAAAAGGTTATAAACCACTCCTCAACTCCATCCTAGGCCAAGTAGGGTTTACCTAATATTCTCTAACAAGCCATATTTCAGTTCCAAAATTAACTCAGTTTTGTTGCAATTCATTAGAAATACTATCCTTTTTCACAAAATGCTCAATCCTTTAAAATCCAACTACATTTCTCTTTTAATAAAAAGCATCTCTGCTGTATTCATCTCAGGCAAATTAGTTTCTTCAAAAGCACATGAGCTTATTGGGAGGAACACTTGGAAATGATTGCTAAAGAGGAAGGTTGCATGGGGTACATCTTCTAAGACATTGAAGAATGGAAGCAAATGGGAGTGAATGAACAAATTAATGCTCAATCCTTTAAAATCCAACTACATTTCTCTTTTAATAAAAAGCATCTCTGCTGTATTCATCTCAGGCAAATTAGTTTCTTCAAAAGCACATGAGCTTATTGGGAGGAACACTTGGAAATGATTGCTAAAGAGGAAGGTTGCATGGGGTACATCTTCTAAGACATTGAAGAATGGAAGCAAATGGGAGTGAATGAACAAATTAATGATTAAGGAAGATTTTTTTTTTTTTTTATTCTGGAAGCTCTGTCCAGCTTGGCCTCCCAGGTTCGAGTAATCTTTCACTGTCAACATATGCCACGAGATTGATTCAATTAAGATTAGCGGCACTAGAGAAAAAAAGTGGCATGGTTTACTTTTGATTAGTATTGTCTTTCCTCCCATCTCACAGTGCCTGTGACCCCTACAACCAAGATAGCTTAAATATATTAGATGATGAAAGTAAATCATTTGTCCAGTATGAATAAGCACAGAGGAAACAAGCTTAATCACCACTTATATTTTAGATGCTTTTACATTTTTGCAAGGATTCTGCTTTCCATTTCACACATTGAATTTAATTGACTTATGATTAACTCTTACTCATATCTAAAATAGGGGCAATGGTGTAGAGCTGGGAAAAAAGGGCAGGGTACTGAATACAGTTTACTGCATGAAGTAGTGTAATTCCCAATATAATTACCTTTGAAGGTGGATTAGTTTCTATCCGTCTTGCATCAGAAGTGCTTTAAGAGTATATAAAGGACACTTAGTTCCCATATCACACATTAGCAGGTAGATTACATTTGAAAATTAGCTGGAGACTCGGGGTGTTCATCTCCCTGCTGTCACTAGCATGGCCTACATTTTCTGCTGGTACAAATGGGATAAACTGTCTTGAAAACAATAGAACCAGACATACTTACAGTAGATGAGAATTTGACTGAAAGCCTGGGTTGTTTTTTTTTTTTTTTACCCTTACATCAGAATGAAAAAGGAAGCTAATTCCCATATTATCCATTCTGGAGAAAAATGTTATGGCATTTTTTCTATTTTTCACAGTCTCCTAGGACACAGAAAGATGAAATAACTTAAATCAGACAGGTATCCTAGGCTTCACGGTAACACAGATAATAATAGGTAAAGGAGCACCATTTGCTACTCTAGTTATGTTTCTGTCGCTGTATAAAAAGGTTTTATTCAGTTCAACAAAATAGATCATAAATCTAGGGCACAGTGTATTGCCTTTATGTTTCTGGAGCTACCTATAAATTAGAGGTTAACTAATACATCTATTTTAATTACAAACAAACTGAAAGAGCAAAATCTCACCTTTAAGTGTTATAACACAAAAACTGCAGACCACCATTAGCCAACAGCAGCTTTTAGGAACATTATCTTGGCCAGCCAGGGGCTGATTCTGACACAGAGATGAAGTCTCTTCTGACTCATGCTAAGATTTCAATCATGGCACAAGGATGTAAAATGTACTTTTTAGCACTCATGGTGTTTGATAGAAACACACGTCAATCACAAATATTTTTCCCTGAGATATATGAGGTGGGATCCTTGTCTGGATCCATGTCATGTAACACTGGTGGAGAGTTGATAGGTAAAGGACACCAACATAGCCTTTTATCTTTGCCCCAAATTCATATTCCAAACCAGTCTCAGCACTGAGTGTAATGAAATCAGAAGTCTCAGTTCAGTCCCTAGTGGCATTAGTTCACATTATAAAATCATTACACATCATTTGACAATGTTGTGCACTGTTAGCATAGAGAAGAACTTGTTCTGTGTCTCTGGGGGAGTTGGTCCCCACAGAAAAGATCAGGTTTGTGTGTGATGAGGAGGTGCAGGGGCGAGTGCAGCTGGCTGGTTGATAATGAGCACTTTGATGTTTAGCGTTTTTACTCCCTTAACACTCATCAAGACCAATATTTGTCAGAATACAAAGAGGGGAAAAAAGTCAAATTGTTGTTTTCTAAAAGGGCAACTGAGTAACATTTACCTAGTACAAGCTTAAAGAGAAATTCAGATGTTGGAAAATGCACAGAATGTATTAAAACAGCTTTGTCTGTTGCTATTCAAAACATCTTTGACTATTGCTAGGCTGGAACTTCAATGTAAAAACATGGATGTTTTCCTATTTCCTTTCTTTTTTCCCCCTTTAAAGGCAGATTTACAGCATAACATCTGATCTCATACACTTGTCACCATGGTACTCTCCAAAGGCCCTGAACACAATGGATCCTTCCCAGTCAAGCAAAGGAGTGAGTGTCTGCAGACTGGGTTTCTAACTCTGCATCTGGGGGTTTGAAAGGCTCAGGCAGAGCCTGCCTCAGCTCACAGTTTCCCCAGCACACAGTGGGCTGTTTATAGCCTGCTTTCACAGCTTGCAGCAGCACATCTTTAATTACTAGGAAAGAACTCTGTCTTTAATTGTAGTTGAAAAAGTAAGTCTCTTTGTGGGCCAAGTAACAGGCTCCTTCTCAAGTGGGTTGAGCCACAATTGTAATTGGAATATAAAGAAGCAAGGCAGTTAATTAGCTCTGCAGTTTTAGCTAAATGCTACATTGGCTTTTGAGTCATGGAAAAATCACCATTCCCAAGAGCATGGGTGAAACTGTCTGGACAGCTGCTGGAAGTCCCCAGGGGTGACCTAGGGCATTGTAACTGCAAAGGCTGGGGATGGTAAAGCCAGGTAAAACCAGCTGGAAGCCATCACTTTGCTACAGCATGAGAACTTCCTCGTGTTGGTTCTATGACAACTTAACTTGATGCAAGTCAAGACCAGAGAGTTGTCTTGTCTGAGCCACATTCTCCTACCCTGAGCCTCCCTGCTCCTCCAGTGGGGTGAAATAAATTGGGAGATGCTGGACAGGAGCCAGGGCCATACTGGGGACAGAGGAGCACAGCAGTTCTACTAACACAGGCCCAACCACAGCAGAATCAGTGCCTAGGAAGTATGCACTGAACAGTCTTGGCTCTGGCCTACCTTAAACATCACAGCAATTGAAGTGATTTACAGTAGACTGAAAAGCCTGTCATGTCTGTCCCTTGACAGAAAACTTAGGGTTGAAAACATCTGGGTCTAATTAGCAGCCATCAGCCTAGGGCCTGCAAAAGCCATGGCTCAGGCTAGAGCACCACTAACATCTGGATTTGGAGGCAATTTCACCAAGCAAGTTGCATTTCCTTCTGTGTCAGCCAGTTCTCCAGTTCTTTGATTTGGGTTTCTGCCTTATTTTCATAATTTCTCTGAAATTAATATACCACGGTTTGTTTTCATTTCTAAGACTAATGTTCTGGTACAGTCTCAGTACCCAGACTGTTTTAAACAGAGCAACTTTGCTCTTGCTTATCCTGATACAATAAAATCGGGAGACCTGACAATACTAAGCACACTCTAAGCAGGCTTATCTACTGTTCACCTCAGTGTAAATATTTTCAAAACAAAATTAGGGAATAAGTGACTGTTCCAATTGTTCCAAGTGCCTTCTGCTTTAAATTGCTTCTCCAGCAGCTGTAGTCTGGGGGCTGGTCGGGTCTTGGAGATATCTGGCTTCATTCACCGTTCATTCTTAAATGGTGTAACAGTTTTATGGCCTTCCCTTAATGATCACCCATTGTGTAATGGATTGCCAATCAAGGATCACTTAATGACAAAACAGAATAATTTAACCCCTATTCAAATGACAATGCCCAGAATTGCCCACGTAAATGTCTTTACACAACAGAAAGTTTTTCAGCTGAATGAGGTAAATAAAATTAACAAGCTATTATCCACTAGCTCTTCCTCACCAGTTACAAAAGACCGACCTCTGAACTCTGAACTTTTTCTTTGACTGATGCCACCATTATAACATTTGTGTTAGTTATTTAAAACTGCAGGTGTAGCCACTCACAATACCTAATAAAACGTGTAGGCTTCGAGGGAGGAGAAACTCGGAGCTCACAGGAACAAAACTGCAAGAATTAGTAAGGGCATTTCAAAAGGATTAATATCCCGTAATTGTCCCGCAGCAAAGGGGCTGACACAGCAGTGGCTCTGCTGCCCATGTCCCATCAGGGCAGACCCTGGCATGCAGCGGCTGGAGTCGGGCACAGCTGGCAGCAGCTGTCCAGGAACTCTGGCCTTTGGGGTGGTGCTTCTCACCGAACATGTCCTTCTAAGGTCACTTTAGGAAATGTCACTTGGGATGCTAAATCACAGAGATAGTCTTTAAAAAGTAGTAATCACTGCTGAATACACCACCAAGGGACAACTTTCCCAGTCAGGGAAAGTTGGTGGCATCACTTTTTGTATGTGACTGATCATAAACTTATGAAAATATGAAACATCATGAACATGACGTTAAGAGACAGGAGCTAATGGGCAGGAGGTCTATAAGTACCTGCTCTCTCAGTGGAATACACTTAGGAAGAGAGAGGAGGTATTTTCAAATCAGATACAACCCCTAAGAATCTAAAACAAACCAGTGATCATCCTAGCTAGGAGCTCTACAGCAACTAAAATCAGTGAATACCTTGCTTACCTTAAACCACAGCCTGGGGTTTAGTGAACTGACACAGCATAGGTGGCACCTGCACTGCACCTCACTCCCTGTCTTTGGTTTGGAAGTGAATGAAAAGACAACTTGCAGAGCAGAAGTGACACATGACACAAAGCTACAGGACAGCAAGGCAAGCACCTTACTCCTTTCATGTGATCTTTACACATTTTTAAAAAACTGAAACCGATTGAAAGTGAGTGCAAAAATAAGTAGTTGTTTACTGTTTTTCACGAAAAGTGAATTTAAAAGGCAAATCAGTACAACACAACCCCTTATTGGAACCAGATTTTAAATTTGTACAGTATTTATAAGACTTGCCTTACAAGAAAAGGCATTATATACTTTGATTTATTTAGACAGCCTGAAATAAGCCACCTATGTTCCAGATAAAAGTTTCAACATTATGATCAATTCTGTGACAAAAATATGCACAATGTATTTGTCTAGTAATAAATTTAAAGACGTTTGAACATGGTTGTGGATATACTGCAATTACAGAAATAAGGAATTTGATCAAATAACGTGTTCACTTTGAATTATTAATGCAGTTAGATTTAAATAATTGAAATACGAACTTTATTAATGTTTTGAGTTGAAAATAGTATCAAATTATGTAATAATATTTTAGATAATTACTATGTAACAGGAGCTAATCTTATGTAAGAAAAAAAATGTAAAAGAAATAAGATGTTAAGAACAACCACTTGATTCCCACCAACACCTAGGGGAATTTAGGGATTCTAAATGTATACTGTTTTCATTTTTTTTGCCATCTTTTGTACTGATGCCTCACAAAACCATGCTGACCCCATCAGAAAAGGCTTACAGAATTTGCTCTTTTGAGTACCTCCTATAGTCACATGCATATAAATGTTACAAAAAAACCCCAAACAAACCAGAAAAAAACCCAACCAACAAAGCAAGACTTCATACCTAATAACCAGCCAGATAAGTCCTAAAGACCTGGTCACAGAGCCTTAAGCCAAAGAACTAGAGATGGAGTTCCTGTTTTGGTACACAAATACTCAGAAATTCAAATTAAACCATCTCTCTGTAATACCAAAATGGGTGGCCCACAGATCCATATAGGGACCAGCAGACCTGCCCATTTCAGTTGCTGCTTTAAACAAAGAACAAGTTAGGAGTGTCCAAAAGTCTTCAAATCCTCAACACTTAACTGAATGTCATGGTCTCTATCATGAA
>NW_005054343.1:361545-366854 GCF_000277835.1 Geospiza fortis | reverse complement strand
GCAGGGATGATAAAGGAAAAAGGAAAGACACCTTTTTTTTTTTCCTGAGGAGAAGCTGGATGTGCATTCCTAGGCACGTCCCTGTCTCTGTTCTTGTTCTGCAAGGAGAAAATATTGCAGCATTAGAGCTACAGGGACAGCTTCCACCCAGAATCCCCCAGCTGCAATCCAGTTATCAAAACTGGGCCCGAATAATGTATCACATACCTTGATGAAGAGAATGGGAACAAAAGCTGCAAGACAATTCCAGCATAGACTGAGTCAAGACCAGGCACTTCTAACCATTTCTGGTATCCACCTCCAGCAAGGAATGGAATTCCACTGCCACTGTTTTCTTCCCAATTTTCTTTAACATTCTTGTGTTTAACATAAAAGACACCCACACATTGTACCAGAAATAATTACCTGCCACACAGAATAGGTTAGGGATGCTTCAAATGGCCTACAGTGTCCCTGATGTGACCAGCAAAGGGCTGAGGGAGAACAAAGGAAGTTTTATAAAGAAATCCACAAATATTCTAGAGGCTGACATCACTTCAGTTTTGGAATAGGTATGCTGGACACATCAATATACACAGCTTGTATTGAAGTACTTTCTTTGAGGCCAAAGAATCAAGAGAGAAGTTTAGGGAAATACCAAATATTCAAAATCACAGAAAGCCCCCAACTTTCATATGAGATGGGCACAAAGCACACTTGTAGTAGGGCTTTCTCCCCTTCCCCAGAACCCCTATTAAAGGTTACTTGAAGTGCCTGGTGTCAGCCACAACCCCTGACCCGTGTGATGTTCCAGCTTGCTAGGGGTGAGGGCACACACATATCATCGCACGGGGACCTGACACGGTCTTATCTCAGGCCTTTTGCTGCTGACATTTGTCACCGCTTCAAAACTTATTATAGCCACCATCTCCGCTTAAATTTACAGATACGTTTTAATTAATGGGGGAAAATGCGTTTATCTCCTCCGAGCAGTGCCTGGCTTCCAAGCGTTTGTTATCTCCGGTGTGAAATTTCGGCTGACAAGAATCAGCGCTTCCCACGCCGCAGCTCCGGCCGGGCGGGGCCGGGAGCCGCTGCCTCCCCAGCCCTGCTCACACGAGTGCGCAGAGCACATCTTGCCCGGGCCCTGCCAGCCGGGGCTGTGTGACCAATTCAGCGTCAGAGAGGGAAATTAACGGTAAAGAGTTTAATTGTGAGTAAACAATACCGCACGACGGAGCGGTGACCGCAACAGCAGGGACTGAAGGGCCGAGCACTCAGTCACAGCTGTGGCCGCCTCGGTGCTTTCACTGAGGATCGCCCTCCCCGTCTGCACTATCCGAGTGCTGCCGGTCCCTTCCAGCCGCTCCCCGTCCCTTCTGCCCGGCGGTGAGGATGCTCCGGGCAGGTACAGATGCCCGAAACACTGCGGCTCGGCTGGAGGAACGAGACACTGCCCACCTCACACACCTAGACAGGGGCAAACGACTGACCAGACAGCATCAAGAGCGTGCTAGACACCTCTAATGTTTTTTCTTAAATAATAACGTTTCTTTCTTTAAAATTGCCAGCTGACTAAATATGTGTTATATTATACCCTCATAATATATGTGTGTCATATGACACCCTCAAAAACACATAGGCCTAGGAAGCCTGGGTACAGATGGTTTGGGAACAAGGAGTTGGTTGACATGAATAATTACACAGATTCTGAGTGCCCTTGAACAAATTGTTTCAGCTTATTGGAGGTAAATCAGGAGCTGGAGCAGTTTCTGCCCACTGTGCCTTAGTTTCCTTCTTCGTGAAATGAGAAGAATTCTGAGAATCTGAGACACTGTGGGGATTATCTGCAGATCCTGTGAAATGGTAAAACATACCAGCTGAATAAAGTTTGTGAGGGAAGATACTGAATTCTTGTTCATCATTTTGTTTCTTTCTCTCGCCTTCTCTCCCATTCTCACTGCTTATTGATTTTTGTTTCCAGCTGACATACGAGCGACAGCCTACATTAAGACAACAGCAACTGAAGCATCAGGAAAGTCAACATCACTATATACCATTAAGAAATCTGCTGTTTGATGATGCACATTTACCACTCCAAGAAGTGCCTTAGGGAAATACAATCACAACTGAAGGGGGACTAGTACTAGGTGGGTGGGCTTCAAAAAAGCACTGCTCTGCATGATGTCCAGTAGGAGAATCCCTTTCAAAAACAGTGAGATGGACAAGCTGTCATCAACCCACTTCATTCCCTGCTTTGCAGGACACTCATAAAATGGGCAAAGGACAGTTTTGGTTTGTTCAACGCACGATAAAAATGCACAAAAGGTGATTGACATGAAGAAAATGCAAGTGTGGTAAACCAAACATATGCTTCTGGAAGCACTGATCTACTAGAATAACTCAGGCGTGTGTATCCTCTAGCTGCTGAAAGACTAACTACCACTTTAAAACAATTGAAATCCCCACATATTGTGAGTATAAGCTCTTAATTAATTTGCCTTATTACATGTATCAACAGCTAGACAGAAATGGAGCTTAACAGCAATTTATCTTCAATCATGTTTTGAAGCCAACACAAATATTCCTACATTTCACCCTGCTTTTGACTCACTCTAAGTAGAAGCAAAAGGGCCCAAGCCACTGCTGACATGAACATTGTAAAAGGTGTAACCTGGCTTAAATCAGTGCCACTAACTCTTCTTGTGCCAGCAATGAACTGGGATCTCTGCCTTCACTCATGACACTGCAACTAAGAGAATTTGATGTAAGAATAGTTATGAATGAACTCATGAGACTCTTACCCTTTCATGAGGTATCACAGGCACCAGGCTTGCATGGTACCCAGGCTGCATTTCAGTTGCTAGGCGGGGACATTTTCCTTTGCCTCTTATGGAACACCAACTGTGCTCTCCCACCAAACACACATGCAGTGTACAAACCCTGTACAGAGGTTTCCACCGAGGTGCTCCCACTTCTCCTGAACCCACAGTGGAACAGGAGCCTCTGCTCTGGGCTGACAGCAGCTCCTTCCCATTACACAATCCATTGAAGGAGCACATCTCCAGCTGGGCTTCTCCATGCTAGGACACACTCATTAAAGGTACTGGAGGTGCAACAGAACAGAAGAGATTAGAAACAAAACAAAAACAAGAACAAACTACAATACCGTCACATTCACACACACATACACACACACACAAACCACAAAAAAAAAAAAAAAAAAAAAAAAAAAAAAAAAAAAAAAAAAAAACCAGCGTGTGCAGAAATAAAGGATTCCCCTGCTTGTTCTGTCCAGGTTTTTGTGTTGAGATTTTCACCAAGAACCTTACCAGGGTTTATGTTGATGAACACAGACACCACATACTTTGACTTGGCCATTGCCTTAGCCTTATACCACCAGGGCTCTTAGCCTAGACTTGACTTGAGCAGGTAAAAGAGGAACTTCCTCTAGCTTTTGCCATTCAGCTCCATACAAATATTAGTAAGGCCAGTCTGAAATCCAGATTCTCAAACCTGAGGAATGGTTCCAGAAGGGCAGCCATCTTCAACAGACTGAAGTGGAAGGAGAGACAACCTTGCTGAGACAGCTGGTCCATATTTGTATTCTCCAGTTTATTCAGTCTTCCTCTGATTATTTCATTAGCTCTTCACTTTTTTAACGAGTGTAATCCCACAACTCCCCAAGCATGCATGCTACACAGCCTGTCCCCAGAAATTAACTCCTTCTGCCTTTTATAAAGCTCCCTTGCAAACAGACTGCCCCACACTGTACACATATATCCATGTAACTAACACAATTTGCCAATTTGCCAAAGGGTGAAAAACTCTAAGCTCCCTTTATTTGTCTTGCTGCTGAGTGATCTCGGCCCCAGTGACTAAGAGTCAAGCAGCGAGCTGAGGGGAGATGCCATGCTACAGCTATACTCACCTCAGCTGCAAGCAGCAGAGCTGCCATCTTGCTAATCAGCTTTAATTTAGCTGTCTCACAGCTTCATAAGTAAATAAAGACTTACTTAGTGTCAGAAATATCAGTATTTAACCGTAGAGTTTAAAAAGTATGGTAATTAAAAGACTGCCACAAGTCACAGCTCTGTGCAATCCTAACAGATTGTAGGGTTTGCCTTTTTGAACCTCTCAGCACGTTTAGAAACTTGAGTAAAACAACAAAAGGTGTTAATAGCTTTAAGGGGAGCACCATGCTGATAGATTACCCATTATGGTTACCCACTTACAGCGAAATGGCAAATAGGTTTGATCAATTCGATTTTAATGCAAAGTGGAACTTGAAAAAACCAGCAATGAGCAAAGAGAAGACCTTTTGTTGCTAATGTGTCTGAAAAAAAGCACTTAATTGAGGTCATAATAATATTAGCAGTTATTCACCATCAATAATTCAGCCTTATTTATTACTACATGGTAAAGTTCTGTCAAACAGGAATCGTTCAGGCTTTGTTATACATGTTAACACGAAGCTAGCTGTTGGATGACTGGTATATATTTCACCAGCTGCTCAAACCTGCGGGATAGCAAGAACTAATGATATTCTTTCTTGGTCCTTGCATTACATAATAGTTAATTTGCTGCATGCAGAAATATATGTTACAAATATAATAGTCCCACATCAAGTATGCATAATAAAAAAAGCATTATATCTGAAACAGTGACTGACTAATCTTGCCTGAGCTATCTGTCATATGGAAAACAATTTCAATTCCTGCATGATTTAGTACTCCTACAGCAGGAGAAACATAAATTCTGCCTTTTCACACAGTTCTAGTCACCTGTGATTAGTTATCTTTAAAAAATCTAAACGAACGTATAATTGTACAATTATATATGCAAACTCCAGTGTAAAAATTTAAAATGTATTAGTCTCGTAAAATGGCTCATTAATCTCTGGGTCTTAAAGGACATACTTGTCCAGTAATGAGCCAAATGCAGGAAATATGTGTGTGATGGTGGATGGGGGAATTTTACCTCATAAGGTTTTGGTTGGGTTTTCTTTGTTTGTTTGTTTTGTTCTTGTTTTTAACCTTAGAATAATTTTATTCCTACAAAGTCTGTGCAGCAAACATGAAGAAGTTGTCAGTGACAAAGTCAGTTGTAGTTCTCCGGTCATTAACTATGGAAATAAGCTGTTTTGAGGAGATTAGTTTTTCCTTATACACGATATTCATGGGTTTATAACAGCTATATAATTACTGACTGGAACTGCAACCAGAAAGGTTGGGCAGGAATATTGATCTCTCCGTGTCTGCTAATGACCACTTCTCCGCTGCGCTGATGGAAGGAAGTCTTCTATTAGATTTTTACCACTTTCCTCGAGT
>NW_005054343.1:352811-361409 GCF_000277835.1 Geospiza fortis | reverse complement strand
GTGAGGAGGCGATCGCCGGGGGGGGGAGCCGGCCGCCCCTCCGGGAGCTAATCCACTTGGCAGCGCTGAGATGGCTCCTTGAAGGAGCTAAAGTAGGCTGACACAATGGCCTGCGAGGCATTAAAATGTAGGAATTAAAAACTGTTAAATTGCACAGAGGGATTCTTAACCTCAGCCCTTTGGCAACAGTGATGCTTCTTCCCTTTTCTACTCCCTCGCCTCTTCTTGAAAGCGATTTGCTTTTTTCTTTTTTTTTTTTTTCCCAAATGCCTCACTCATTGTTAAATTGCACAGAGGGATTCTTAACCTCAGCCCTTTGGCAACAGTGATGCTTCTTCCCTTTTCTACTCCCTCGCCTCTTCTTGAAAGCGATTTGCTTTTTTCTTTTTTTTTTTTTTTCCAAATGCCTCACTCATCAGACCACACTAATTCTGCACGCCAGTTCCCTGCCGTACACAAACACTCTTAATGAAGGGAATAAGGCATCTGAAATATTAATAATAAGGCCTCGAAAAATAACTTTGTCTTCTCCTGGCTGCTCCTGCCCTTCTCCCAGCCCTATTCCACAGCCATGGCCAAAACACTCAAAAGCACCTCTGGATTCATAGATTCTTTGGTTCTGCAAATAAATGTAAGATCTCCAGACAAGCCTCCCTCTGCAATTGGGGCTGTGCAGATTCTGGGCACCATTTGAGTGAGAAAGGTGAGGCTCTGTGTTCTCTAAATCGACAAGCAAATGTTCAAAATGATTTTAAACTGGGGACAATTATTGTTTGCCCTGGAGCTTAAATGGATATGAGCTTTTACACTTTTTTCCTTTTTTTTCCCCCTGAAACACAAGTCATCCTCAGGCTCAAAAACTGACGTGTGGTTCCTGACAATAATAGGGTATCACTCAGCCACTTTGTAGAGAGCTGCCAAAAGACACGACTCTTCTTCCCTGGCTGGTGGGTTGGTTTGGGGTTTTTGTTGTTTTTAAACAGCGTGACATTTTAAAAGTTATTAGAGCATTAATGCTGCTTTTAATGAATAAAGCATTATAAAACTACTGATAGGGAATTAACATAAGTTTACCTCTGAATGCAAGTCTCTTTTTTTTCTATTTTACTATCCATTACTTCATTAAATCAACACTGAAAAAGACTAGCCTTGCCAAATTTCTCACTGCACATTCCACTGTTTGCCCATGACAGTATTTGAATGTGCTTATTATTTCTAGTAAAGCCCTTATCATTTTCACTGTGAAATTTAAATCACCCTGATCCAACTCTTCTTAGCTAAAGTCAGCTTTATCAACCACAAGAGATGTGGGATTTTAAAAAGATCTGAGTAAATTCACATTGTTTGGATAAACTCATTCAGGGGGTTCAGCAAATGAAAGCTGAAATAGATATGTATTCCAAGGAGGTTATGGACTGCTCAAAAACAAAGAAGTTAAAGCATAATTAAAAAAAGAAAAAAAAAAGTTAATAGTATCAGTATCTTTTTAATGAGGGCATTCACAGACCAGATTTTGAATTGGTATTTCTGTGCCTCCACAATAATTCAAGTGAAAAGAAAGGAAAGGGGGAAAAAAAAGAAAAGAAAAACAACCCAAAACATTAAACTGTTTACACAAGGATTTTTTTTCCTAGAATCCACTCTGCTATGTTATCTGGTCAGTGTTGTGCTATCAAAAAATGTTAAGGGCTGCATTTATGCATTATCCCACAATTTAAGTAACTGTGTATCATGTATATTTAAAACCAGCTCTCTGTAGTTTTAATTATCTCAGTCTGCAGGGAAAAAACGCAGCTCCCATGCCTGAGACCGAAATGAAAGTGCTGCACGCTGACAGCTAAGATGTCTGTCCTAGCTTGTTGAGATTTCCTGTAAAATTTGCATTGAAAAGGCAGCTTTAAATATACTTAAAATAAAAAGAGCATTTGCATCTAATTTGCTACACTTGCAGTATTAAAGTTTTATCTGAATAAAGACATGTCAAATGGATTTATATAGTTAAGCTGATAGCTTTTAAAGTCAACACAGTAACATCAGCTAAATTCAACAAAGTAATGGCAGCAGCTAATGGCATTTATTAGTTTATCATCATTTACTTAAAAACCATAACACAAATCATTTTATTTTCACATTCTGTTTGTGATTCTTCGACTCAGTTTGTATTGATTCCACAAATTATGGCAGAAACTGACATTTATCTAACAGAGTTTTCCAAGCTATAAATGTTGGCTTTAGTGGGAAGCAATTGAACACTTGCCACACAATGGTTTGAGCCATGGTAGAAACAACCGTCTTCAAATAAACACATTTGGCAACCATTTTAAAATGCGATTGTTGCTTGTCTGATAATGACAGAAGGGTTTTTGTTACTGATAAGGCTCTTATTACAAACCACTGCCTATGTAATCTACAGCTTGATCACACAAAGTGCTAAGCACACTCACCCAGCCCAGCAAAGAGCTGAAGCATTAAGCTTTGTTTTGAAGATATGCATAATAGCAAGCAAGGCTTTTTACAGTACTTCCCTTCTACAGCCCTCAAAGAACTTCACAAAAGAGATCATTGCTGTTTACACAGGAGGAAACTGAGGCTGAGAGAATCCAAATCACACCCAGTGCTGCAGTGGGACTTGAGTGTCCCAGTTTAGTATTCTGCACACTAGATTTTACTGCCACCTTACCCTCCTATTGACTTCAGAGTGTCATCATCACTTGCCCAGACTTCAGTGGAGCTACCTGCCAAAACTACATGCTTATGATAAAGATTGTTGAAGGGTCCAGAATGTTACTGAACAGCTTTTTCACTCTAAATCCACAGTAAAAAACAGGCTTTTTAAATTAATTACAGTCTCAATTCTGCTAAAGTTGCCTTTTTACCCCTCTTTTTAGCAATAATTGATGAAGCCTAAAAATTTACCATGAAACATTCGGCAATATTTTATTGCCACCATGAAAACTAGGCACACACAGATCTTGGTTTGTAAATATCATGGGTGTGGACACCTACATGTCAACACTCAGGTTTACAACTGCGTTTGAAAATGACATCAAAAGTTTCCAATCATGAGATCTACTCTCTTCCCTGGTGACATCTATGCTTGTTCTTCAGTGGAAGAAAAAAATCCAGCTGAGCTGGAGATAGGGTTTATTTTCAGAACTAAGCATGGAGGTCAACATTCTTGCTAACAGGAGGCCCATGTCTAATTCCCCATGTCATATCCTAAACCTTTAATTCCAAAGAATCACCAGCTTCTCTCCTTTTTTCTCTTTGTTTTTGGGGATTTTTTGGTTTGGTGGGGTTTTTTAGGTTGGTTTTGTTTTTGTCATTTGGTTTGGATTTTTTTCTTTCTTTGGGGTTCTTTTTTGGAGTTTATTTTGGTTTGTTTTGGTTTTTGTAGCAGACCATATTCCCAAGAAAAGTGACAATCACAAGTCACATTTGGCAAGAATTTAAAATGATCATGCATTGTTTCATGCCATTTATTATAATTCTCCCACAGCAATGGTCTTTGTTCTACTGTGTCCTCACCCTGAACTCTGGCTTCTATTTCAGCACACATTTGTAATTCTCGATCCCTGGGCTGAAGAGCTCAAACCTCTGGCTCACAGAACAGCCTGAGACAGCTGGAGCAATGGCTTCTGAGGCATACCCATCCTTCTTGAATCACCAGCTCACAGCTGGCCAACTTTCTTATGTGTAAGTGCTGCATCGGGCAAGAAGGAGAAAGGAACTAAAGACTGTATTGACTTTCACTTGGAGCCCCAGTCTGATCTCCTTCAATTCAACAGGAAATCTGTTCTGATTTAAACAATGCCTGGATCGAATATTTATAAAGTTTTATTTAACTGAAGATTACTTGTGAAAAACTACTGCAAAAATTGATTTGGGGTAAAAAATTGAGTAAAAAACGTTACCTATTTTGCTGTATACGCTCTCTTCCTTCAGCTCACGGAACACAGTTGTAACCTACTAAAAATGCACATCATATTTTACAGTCACTTCAGTCATGCTGGACAGAATGACAACCCCAGAAGTTTCCATTGTGCCACAGAGACATGACATGTTCTCGGGACCGGAGGGGAGACAGTGCCTCTAGCAAGACACCTCCGGAGGGGAATGTTATGGCACAAGTGTTCTGAAACAAAAGCCCAGAGCCAGGTAGCTACAGCACTGCAAACAGCACCACTGCTTAAGAAGTAGGGCAGCTTAAAGGAGGAGAGAGAGTTCTATTCAAAGTCAGAGAGAAAAAAACAACCTCTTGGTTTCCATCCAAATGCAAATAGAAAGCCAAGTTGCAGCTGAAGAACTGGTTCCTGCCAGCTCCACCTGAGGAGCAGGGCATTTTGCACAGTAGTAGTTAGAGCCTCCAGATGGCTTTGAGTACAGCCCCTAAGCAGTTTAGTTTAACCTGAAAACCCCAGGGCCTGGGAGAAATTTCCCATCCCTCATCACAGAGATGGGCTGGGGGATTCCTCTGAGCACTGATCCCTCTGGAGTAACACAAAGCAGAGCAACCTCACACGGTTCAGGTCGTTTCAGCTGCACCTCACTGTGTCATGGCGAGTTTTCCTTTTTATTTCAATTGTCCTATACTTCAGACAGTTTATTCCTAACTTGGGCTAGCAAAGACCATTCTCCACTTTCATTCTGAGACCCTTCCTATGCCACATAAGAGTGAAACAACAGCACCCCAGCTGGTGTCTGTATGGTAGCAGGCAGGATAATGTCAGCCAGAATACAGGGCCACATTCTCAACTGATGCAAATTATCCTAACTTCATTTACTCCAGTGGAGTTCTTGGTGTTTTCTATCAGATAAGGATGTGGACTTTAGCATTAATCATGTGCAGAGAAAAAACCCACCATTTCAAGCTTCATTATGAAACAAGTGCTACATTAGCACAGAGCATGGAAAATCTCAGAATTTCCCTTTAATGATCTTGAAGATTATGTGCAGCAGGAAAGAAGAAGTGGAAAATCTGTCATAAATGTCATTGAATATTTTTAATAGCTGAAAGCTAGGCTTTCTTTAACATTCTTGCCTGAAAAAAAACCCCAAAAAACTAGAGACTATTCATTAACTAGAAGCAAGGGGATTGGTTTTTCATTATGCTATGTCTGTGAGACAGCACACAATGGAAAGACAAAGTTCTCAGGCCCAGAGGCAGCATAAACTAGGGGAAAAAAGTAGGTAGGCAAGCACAGCTATTTTAAAATATATTATGTATAAGTATGGAAACAACTGAAAAATCTCAGGATGCACTTATTAAACATTGTCTGCTGTAGCCTGTTCTTTTCTCAGCCTTGGCAGTCACTACACATCATCTGATGGCACCAGGAAATACCTGTGATGGGGACTTGCTTTCCAGCATCTCTAGGGACAGCTGCAGACAGGTTACGTGGGCAAAAGCTGCATTGGAGTCCCCCTGCTCCCTGGTCTTGTGTGGTAGGTGCACAGAACACTGTAACTGCAGGCAGGCATCAGAGGCTGCTGCTTGAACTGACTGCTACTTTAACTTTACCATGAAAGAAAACCTTCCTCAGGTCAATCTTTCCCAAGGCCTGGTCTCTGCTCAGGGACCACCACAGTCTGCTTCAGTTCCTGTGCACCTCCCACACCTGAGGTTGGCTTAGGCCTGAAGAAACCCTCTCATACTGTCCATCCTGACCTCAGAACAAGAGGCAGAGTCCCAGTTCCTACCAAAGCAGCCATAGAAGTTACAGCTTTGTGCACTGTCTCAGCAGGCTCTTATGAGTATGAGGCAAACTGACACAAAACTTTGACAAGTGTCCATGTAGTAAGAATAATGTTTGACTGGAGGACATAAAGAATTGGTCCAGAAGGTTGTAGCTGTGACAGTGTTTCTACAAGGAGATGAACTTACTTCCTTTAGATGGCTGTGTGAAGTAAAAGCATCTTTTCTCTTTCACAGGAACTGGAATTCTATTAATTACATGTTATTTGCTAAAAAAAAAAAAAGAAACAAAAAGATGTTGTTGAATATTGTCTTCTATGGGAAAGGAACTAAGCCAGCATGTAGTGCTGCATTTCATTGAAGTTTTTAACAGAATGAATACCCCAGAAGACTTCACTTGAAGAAAGGAAGTGTCAAGTACTACAACCTTTATAAATATTATCAGGTTACTGTAAATGCATGGGGGGGATGGTTACAAGAGTTTTTTGGTTAGCTAAATTTTATCACACTCCTTAATCATGCTGCCAAACATAATTTCATTTGCTCTTGTCTACAAAAATCTTAGTGTCTCTATTTCTACAAAACTATATCTGCCTTGTATCCTTATCCCACAGAAATCTTTGAATGTAGGAAAAAAAGCCCTTTTTTATTTCTTTCTTTCCCTTATAGCCTTTTAATGACAAGTTTACCCTCTTTTTGGAGTCAAACTTTTGCCAAACAAAACAAACCACACCACAACAACAAAACCTTTTTGAGAAAGAGAGGAATGAATATGCAAACTACACAATTACAAATAGACAAATAAGAAGAATAACAATAGAATTGTAATTAAAACATTACCATTTAGTTTGTGGGCTGATTTCATGCTCCCCTTCTCCAATCTTTCATTTAGAGTTGGAGGGAGCAGCAGAAATCCCTTGGTCTCATCTGCTGAACCTGTAAGGCCCAAGAGTTACAAAGTCAGTTCTACCTGTGCATGGCCTGTGAGTTCCCATGTATGTTTACTGAAGAAAGGTTCCCACACAGCCATTACATTTCATTTTTTAATACCAAAAACTCAGCTCCTGAGAAACTGTTTTACCCACTTATCATCAAATAATGTGCCAAGTTGAACAGTAATCTGCTAATCAGTCTTTCCTACTAAGGTCTATTCTATTGTCTGCATTTCAGATAATGAATATTAAAATTGCACAATTCATCCCACAGGGTGTTTTTCAAATTATGCAGAGCACAATAGAATCCATTTTCTTGCTGTTGAAATTCCGCCTTCTTCAGGGTGGAAACACAGGAGATATGGATGAGTGGAACACAACACTGTGCAGCACAGAGGGGAGGAGAAACCCACGCCAAATATAGCAGGGCAATCCTTTAATCCTACAGAAAAATAAAAGGTTCTTGGGTGTTTGCAGCCTAATTTGATATCATCAGGCACTGTGCACAAAATCAACCACGTCTGTGTGTAATCCAAAGGTGCCAAACCTGTGCAGAGGGAGCAGGTTGTGTAAGGAGTGACAAGATCAGCTCAGGCTCCTCAGCCTCACACATGGGCTTTGATTTATGTGCAGGACAGGAAGGGTTATCTAATAGGAAGAGAACAAGCCCACACTTGTATGTGTAGGTCCAGAAGAAAATCTAAACAATCTAATTTATAAAGTACAGCCCCAGAGGGGTGAAAAGCAGCATCAGCCTGGCTGGGTGCTGACCAAGTATCCCAAAATGTCTGTTCTCTGGAAACAAGTGAAAAACACAGAATTTCACTGTAATTTAGCTGTATAATAACATTGTTTCCACTTATAAAATGATAATTATTTAGAATGGCAAAAAATCACAGACAGTAAGTTTGAACAAAACTTTGGAAAGTAATCTCTAAGGGGGAAAACTTCTGGTGGTTTTGGTGAGAGACAAGGCCCAGACTGAGGGTGTCTGCAAAGGTTTTAAAAACTTTACCTCAAGAAACTTCCAGGTCTAGAATCAAACAGGAAATCTTTTCCAAAAACCTATCCTGAGCTGCTTGTTCATTTCTAATTGGATAGGTAGAATATTTAGCTCACAATTCCATGCTGTTTTCAGACCAGGAGAGAACCTTCTACATTTCTTCCAAAAACCAAAACCTGAAATTTCTGTGGCGGGGCAGGCAAAGAGGCTGAGTAAGGCCATACGCTGCAGCTTCAGTGGTAGCTTAGCATCCCCTTCCCTCCCATCCAGAACTTCTCTGGCCTGGCAAAATCAGACTTTTTAAAAGAAATGGAAAAATGCAGTTTATCGTGTTAACATCCCTCCTTCTTTAAGATATACTGTACAGGTCATAACTTATCCTTTTTAATAAAAAAGAAATAAATTTACCTTTTGGGTGTCATTTCTGACCACTACTGCCCCTTTTCTAAAGCCGTGAGGCTTTACAGTAGACAGCCTGATGGAATTCCAGTTCACAGCTTAATTTTCCTCCTGATAAAAGAGACAAAAAGTTCCTTTCAGTAAAAATAAAATTTAATATGGTCCGCAAATTTGATATATTACAACCTCCGACCTCAGCTTAATTGTTCACAAAGGGCTAACGGTACCCCTGGCAAGTAAATGACTTCTACAGAGTGTTGCAACTCTGATAGCTGAAGAGAAGGGGAGCAGCAGCCTGACAGATAATCAAAATTTTTAATGTGAACCATAGTGAGAGAGGTTATTCAGAGCACAGCCAGACTGTAGGAGCCTTCTGCAGCTGCCATAGCAGCTCCTTAGGATGAGAAATGCTTAACCATCATCCTCACTCAACTTTGTTAAGTGTTGCTGCTGTTAGTCACCAAGCAATGGAGTCTGACACTTTACAGCAGCAGACAGCAGCAATCTGGGGTCTGCACAGACAGAAACAGGCTACTTAAATTTCTCTGGGGCCAAAGCTGCCCCTGGTT
>NW_005054343.1:324528-352768 GCF_000277835.1 Geospiza fortis | reverse complement strand
AAGAGTATGAAGGAAAAAAGAAAAGAGTGATGCAGACACCCACCACTGGCCCATGGAGGCTGACCTTTTAAAGGCTACAGCAGAGAGCAGGATTTTAGTGAGGCAGCCAGAGCTCCCACAGCTCACGCAGGCCATAGGGGGGGCAAGGCAAAGGCTGGGTGGAAGAGAGCAAGGGGGAAGAAGTGATGTTTGTCCTGGTTGTTTTGATTTGAGAAGTTGGGAGAAGATCAAATTTGCCCCTGACTCTCCTTACCACATGCTGTCCTAAAGAATACCACAGACACCCAGGTGCATTCAGAGCTGGTGAGCAGAGAATGAACCCATGGAGCTGAAGGGACCACAACACCAAAGAGGTCGTCACTTCCGTTTTCTACTGAGAGCACACAATACAAAGCACTCAGTGGCTGGAAGACAGCATGACCCATAAGCTGGTTTACCTTGTTGTCTTTGTTATATTGGATAAAAGCAGGAAAATCACACAGTTATCCCCACAGCTGATGTGGTTGCTAAAGGAGAGATGGGTCAGGGACCCACACAGGTGAGCAATGCTCACCTGTACAGTCTAAAGCATTCTGGTTGCTCCTGGATATTGAAAAGCCAGCAGCAACAAAAAGCATTTATTTTTTCTTTTTTAATCTGAGTAACACTTTGCAGCAATATAACCTCATAAATGAGTATGCTGAATAAAACCACAGTACAGTGTGCAAGCATGTCGATAAAGAGGGCACAGCCAAAGTGCTGACTGTGTGCATACATTAACACCTTACCAGGCACAGGTCATTAGCAGATGTACTTATACAGAGAATGCTGAATGCAGTTTCCTCCTTCCCCTCCTGATTCAGTTTGGGGTCAACAACATCAAACAGCTCCCACAGAGAGTACTTGCAGCCCCCTGAGACCACCAACAATTGCATTTGTCCTGGCAACTGCTGCTCCCCCTCAGGGTATGCTCCCCAGTGGGCTGCCCCTCACAAGCTGAGGCTGCAGCACAAAGGAACCCAAACTGTGTCCTACCAGCAAAAGGAATAATAAACCTGCCAGCTAAGAGCATCAATGCTTGATGCCTCCTCCCCAAAACATGGAGGGCAACAGCAGCCTCTGTACTGCCCTGCAGGGGTTCTCCCCAGGCCACGGAAGGGTCCATCCTCTGTGGGATCACCCTTGTGAACACACACCCAAGGAGCTGCAGCACCACCCCAGCACAACTCTGCCACACACCACTGACAGTCATGTTTGGCTTCCTGACAGGCAAAAAGGATGGTGAAAACTATACCTGTCTTCTTGTTGGTGAAAGGCAGCTGAGCTACCCACATGTGCAAAGCAAAGGGAAAGAACATTTCCAGATCAGAGGGTGTCTGCAGCTCAACAGCCAAAATCTCCAGCCTCTTTCTAAATTAGGGATGCTGATATATCCAGCAGCAGCCACTAGTCATGTTAGCTGTCTCAGTGTCACTGGAAAGCAACTACCAAAGCCTTTAGAAGTCCATATTTCAATTTTAAAGCTGAGGCTATTTTAGCTAATGTCCCCAAGGCAATTGTCTGGTCAAATGTCAGAGTTTTATACTGCTAAAGGAAATCACTATGTTTATGAGATCTCTGCAGTTTGGGAGCCACATTAAACCCCATTTGAGTTTCTCAGATTATACTGTGTTGTGGATATCTCTGTTTTCCCCATGTTTGGAACATATCTCAATCTCCTTGTATTCCTATGAGCCATTGAAAATATCTCCCTCTGTTGTGTTTAAATATGAGCTTCATCACTGTAGGATTTTTCTCTACTAATTCAGTTATTAAAAACAAAAAAAAATATTTCAATTGATGTTTTTTCTGTATGCATCTGAGTCTGATATCCTGCAAATTGGTAATTTATGTACTTTTTCATTAGCAAAACATTGCTTGAATTTTGGTATTTTGTGACTAATGCCAAGCTTCGAACTTTAATTTAACCCATTGACGCCCAAGATTCACCTTCCTTTTTGTGTCTCTGGGCTTCTTGGGTGTTTGCCCTACCCACTGCATTACTGACACCAGAGACTGGCTGTTTTACTTTGGCACAGGCTCAGTGCAAGTGTTACCTGTGGCTGCAGAGGAGCTTGGTCAGCTGCCCTCCACATGAGTTTCACCCTGCCCATGTTCATGAGCTGATCGCACCTCAGAGATCCCCTGGCTATGTAATTTGGTCTAAGGCATTTGGAGTCTTACATATCCACTCAAGTAATGTGGCTTGAAAGCATTTCTTGATTTGCAGACTTTGAAACCCCATATTTTCTCCACCACTACACTAAAGGGCTTGTTCCTCTACCAGGCCTGAGTTGTTAAAACACTTTGCCTTTTTTCTAGCTGTGGGCTTGCTCTCAGGTTTTTAATGTCTCCTCTAGTTTGGGGTTTATACATGTCTGAGTGTCATGACACCTACCAGTTAGCACCAAATTCCATGTACAGGTAATCCCACTGAATTTGTCAATTCAAAGAGCTTGAGATGCCCAAAAAAACCTATGGAAATGTGTTTTTTTAAGTTTGGTTTTGAAAGAAGACTTGGCCAGAGGAGCTGGACTGCAACACTGTACGGAAGCACTGACGATGGATGTAAACATGGAAGTTCCTACTCCAAGAGGCTTTCTTCCCCAAGCTTTTAGTTGACATGCCTTACACTTAATTTTGTTAATATTTAAGGCCACTCCTAGAGTAATCTGTATTGAAGATTATCCTTTACAAAGCCCAATATGGATAACACACTATCTGAGGAGAAGCTACACCTTTAACCACAGAGGAGAATGAACTCACTTTTGTGTTTCCATGAAAGGCAGTGTTCTCTCCTCCACACTCCCAGTCCCCTGTGTGTGGTTACGTGACTGGCAGTGGCACAGGGCTGCAGCACCTGCCCACATGCAGGAGCTCCCATGTCTGAAACAGGACAATGCAAAAGGAGCATTTTAGTAGCAAGAGAGAGGACAATAATGTACACAGTACAGTTTTTCTTCCTATAGTCAAGGTTGGGGTTTTTTTTAGCTTTGTAGTCCTCATATTTCTGCTAGATCCTCCCCATCTTTGAAAAGCAACAGGTACCAGATGCTGAGAAGATAGCACTGAGCTAAGCCTGGAAGCTAAATTTTCTGATTATCTTTCATATAATGAGCATCTGTACTTTTTAGATTTATTTATCTAAACAAGTACCTCCATTTCCTTCTGGTATTTTTTCCCTTCATATTATTGGCTGACACCCAAGTAGGCAAAGTATTTCAGTGCCATCCCATTTCTAGGTTCAAATAAAAATTTAAAAAATTAAAAAGAAAGAAACAGTGTAAGGTTGATCACACACTTGTTATTAAGTCAAAGCCGGATTCAAGTGTTTGTGTGAGGTAGAATTATCTCATTCTTTTTGTCTGTGTCTTTCTGTGATCTACCAGTCAAGTATGTGATTGGATTTCAGCTCAACAAAACCTTAAATTACACACCTATTGTGCCTGAGCTAAGCCTAGTTTCACAGCACTGGAGAAGGCTCCTCACTGCTCTTTTGGCACTGTTCGATCTGGCTCCTGCTATCATCCGCAGGTTGATGAATGAGTAATAGGATTAGAAAGTCTCATCTCTGAAATGCTATAATTGTCACATTTGGTGAATTGACAAAGGCTTGGGTGATGGAGAGGTGCTCCATAATGTAAAGTCATACATTCAATCTGCACTCACTGGCCAAGCCTAGGAGAATGGAAGGAATAAAAAGAATCCCTTCAGCTCACCATTTGTCCAACGTACACAGATATCTCACCCTCTAAATTAACCTTTTATGCATGAGTTTGTTGGAAGGCAGAGTGCTCTGCTTCTTAGAGGCTCTTATCTCTCTGGAAGGAAGATGATATACTTGTTGATTCTTTGGTTAGTGCATGAGATTAGAAAGTCTAGGAGGGCCAGAGCAGGGGGCAGATTTTCATGTCTACCCAGCAATCTCCAATTCAAAACACCAGGGGAGAGATCTTCCCCCAGGCAAGCAGAAAAGAGCAGCTCAAGCCTTGACTCAACAGTTGAGGATCTGAGCCTCTGTTTCCATATGGACTGTCTTTCCATCCATCACCTCAGGGTCAGTAGCACACTGGTTCTGACAGAAACTCCACACTTTTCTCTCTGTAGGCCCACCTGTATCAGCCAAGATGTATCTGAAAATGGACAAAAGTTTTCAGGGGCTCCTATTCCAAGTCTCTTCTAAAAGGGTAGATGTCCAAAGAAATTTACAAACCAGGCTTGGGTAGCTGTTTTACTAAGTTCCACTGGGGACTTACCTGCCTAAATAGCTATGTGAACATAGTAGTGAACAGCAGAAAACAAACAGAAGGAAAAAATAGGTTTTACTTACCCTCTCTCCTATTTACTATTTTAACTTTCACTGCTTACAAGCAATGATGAAAACCCTGTTTTCAAATAGAAGAATGAAGAATTAAAAAAATATAAAGGAGTAATTCTCTATTCCAAAGCACCATCAGCACTGCCGTCTCCTGAGAAATGGCTTCATGCCATGCATACAAATTAACACAGAACTTTATTCCTGTTCACCTTTTATTAAAAAAGAATTTCAGCAGCCAACATCACTTCTGCTGAAAGAATGTGTCCCCAAATGCTCTACAGATGCAGCATGTGAGGTCAACATTCACCATCCCCTTTCTCTGTCAGTGTGAGTTTCACTTTAATTACAAGTGCATGTTTTGCACATTGTAAAACTACCCCTGGCTCTGACCACCATAAGAAAAAGAACATTTAGCTCAGGAAACAGTAGCTGACCCTGTCTGCTCTTTTTCTTCCTTGGCATCAGCTAAGACTATTAACACCTTATGTGTGTTGCCTGTGTGTCCCACATATGTGTGCTCTGCATCCATTTCATGCAGTACCTGTCATAAGTGCATACTCAAAGCTGCCCACTGGGAATTCTTGGCTTTGTTTGACTCCTCTTCTTGCTGTCTTGCTTAGCTATTGAATTCATCTGCTTGACAGAGAAACCTTTCTGTGTATTAAAAGCTTTGTCCTTGGAAAGCTGTGACATTAGACTTAAACACATAGAGGCCTTTTTCACCTCCCAGTTCACTTCCTAATTATTCATTCCCAACAGAGGAAACCAGGAGAAACCTCGGCAGCCAATGTAAACATTTTGTAGTGGAAGGCAATTTTTTTCTCCCCAAGAGCACAGTGTGGCCATGATAGTTGAGCTCCTTACTGAGAAATTGCTCTGGTTTTTGTACAGAAAGCAAGAAACAGAAAAATGGCAAATAAGAATTTTTTGGGGAAAGAACTAAAACAGGGTAAAACAGACCACTTGATGGTGACTATTTTGCTCTGAGAGTCTTTTGCCAAATAATTTCAGAGAAAAGGTCCAAGTCTCCAATGTATGTTCCATTTACAATTTTCATTTTCTTCCTCCCCAGATCAGAGCAGCTTTCCTACATACTCGACTAGTACCTTGTAACACAGGACAAGATCACCCGGTAGATGTTGCTTTAGAGATTTTCCACCTAATGTGGCAGCTGCTTTAAGGAATCACTTTCCACTAGACCAGTGTCTCCCTATGGGAGCACCTTCCCCCTTTTCACACACTCAAACTGAGATGGTTGCCTTTCAGAGCACTCTGTTATTAATGGAAATAGGTGCCCTGTGCAAATAATTTGCAGAACCAGGGCTACAGCCAATATTTTTCCAGTCTCACTGTAACCTTAACTGCAACACACAATATTGGCCCACTCCCAGGAACTGTCAGTGGGAAGCAGCATACAGCAACAGGCCACCCACTTACTGTTTTCTTAGAGAAAGTTTGCCAGGAGTCATATGCAGCTTGCACCACCTTCCTGAAACGTTTCCACACTCCCTGAGCCTGCGCAGGTCTGCTCCTACCAACACCTCCCATTTCAAACTGCCCTGCTCCACCTCCTTCCACACAGCCCAATCTTCTCCTCCAATTGCTTCCTTTTTCCCCATCACCTTTTCCTGGCTCCGTGCCTCTCTTCACGCTGTTCCTAACGCCTGGGACAACTCTGATTAATGTTCAGCAAACAGCCTCCTCCACAGACCAGACCACACCCAGTAGGCCCTGTTCTCTTATGGGCATCATTCTGTCTCGTGCCTTCCACCTTTCCAAAGAGAAGGCTCTGACTTACTCAACAGTGAACAGCACCCTTTGTTTCTTCAAAGCTACATAACAGTTTGTGTGTGCCACTCTGCAAGTGCCACCAGAGCTTTGCATGCCAGCAGTCAATGGGACAGTTTTACACAAAATTAGCTACTGCCATCTCTAAACCAAAGGAAAATACAGCATCAACCCAGAGCTGCACTGTGCTTTAAGAATTTTTGTGTACCTTTTAATAACTACTGATAAATACCATCACATCACCTGGTAACTATTTGTTTGACAACTAGTGTCATGATACCATTTTTTCTTCTCCCATTACGCCAAGAGTCACTAATAAGTGGAAATATCCTCATTGCTCTGTAGTTAGGGAATGAATAACACACTGGCAAGTAAGTCACTTTTGTGATTTGTTGCTGTATAGTTTTTTTCTGTCAGCATCCTTTTTTTTTGTTTTAATTTTTAGGTAAGTTACTCAACTAGCTTGGTTTGGTGCATTATGACATACATCTGTCACAGTATTTTGCAAAATCCATATCCAGGAATCATTGTCATTGATAATGGAACATCTAAAATAAGCTAAGAACAGAAGAACAGTTTATTTTAGCAATTGAAAATGAACAAATACGGTATAATTTTTAGTTTAGATGGCTTTATACATATATTTGACCCCTTGGGGCAAAATTTAACTTTCCTTGTTTGAGAAAAGGTAAGCTAAAATGGGAAACAGTTGAGTGACTTCTCACTGTATTAAATTCACTTTTCTCAAGACCAGCAATACTCCCATCATTACACTGTTTCTGTATTAAAATCTAATTCTGAAAGTTTGACAAAGTACATGTTTAACACAGGTCAGCAGTATATTGACAGGATGTTAATTTTAAATTGTGTCAGCATTTCCTGTCTTGAGTGTTAATGTCAATTAGCACCTTGCTGCATAACCTCCAAGTCCTCCCTTATTACCGGAAAGTGGCAAAGCAACAGCAAAAGCACTTCTATTCAAAACACCACTCACTATCAGCCAAACAAAGAGCTGTCATAACAAAACCAGCGAGGTGAAGGTGCCTAAGCTGCTATGGATTTGAGGTTAGAAGCCTTAGTCTTTTTCCTTATTCCTGATATTAAAAGTGTAAGTGTGTCAACTTGGAGTGAAAGGCTAATTACTTTTAGGCTCTTTGAAAAGTGTGCTACCATTCAAAAATCTCTAAGCCTGACATAAAGCCCTTGGCTTTAGATTGCACAGTGTTTAGCTCACTGTAGGTCATCCATTAGTATCCTTAACACACTCTGAAATGTACAGTCTCATTCTGGGAAATGGGAGCATTTCTGCACACCTGATTTTTTTGGCATTTCATACGTGATGTGGAAAGCACAAGTTCCAGTCTTCAGCATCTCAGTGACACCTCACTCCTGGGTGCCCAGTGAATACACTTGGTGACTTTGTACATGTGTTTTTAAACCACTCCATAAGGACACCTTTATAAATGGCACAAAATTCTCAGCCTACTCTATCCTTTGACAGCAGCTCACAATATAAATGTGTATAAGGAAGTCTAGATGTATACACATCTAGGCCTGCTACCCTTTCTTGCATTTATCTACTCCATTAAATCCAACAATGTAAATCCAACACAGGGTGAAAAAATCTGGCTTAAGTGAAGCAAAAGCTCTTCCATGATGTCACCAACCTCAAAGCCTGCCTTTCTCAGAATATAGATGTGGAAAATAGAAAGTGTGTTACAGTCTTTTCCATTAGCTCTAATCCCAGCTCTTGTTGCCTGTTAAGACCAAAAAAAAAAAAAAAGAACAAGACAAGGATTTTCATCAACAATTCAATGTAAAGCCTAATGCTTTTGAACTTAATTAGTGTTCACATTTTCAACAACAGCTGTTTACTTTTAAATTTTACTTTGATCACTTTTGCAATTTTTAGTTATAACTAGCCAGTCCTTACAAAGAAATATTTTGAAAAGCACATTACCATTCCTCTTGACCATGACAGAAAATAGGAATGAGAAGGAAGTATATTATAAAATTATAAAGGATTAAAATACATTATCTCTATGCAAGTCAAAAGCTCAATGGGCTTTAGCATTCTACAGTACTGCATTACACACTACTAGCATTACACACTACTGCACCAAAGTGTAGTCATTCCATGCTAAATTGTACATTACACCTCGGCTTCTCACCGAGGTGAAGTGGGGCTCACTGTGGGTGTGATTATCACCCTCTGTGCCCCAGGTGAGCACAGCCAGTGCTGGCAGTGAAATCATACCAGCACTTACTCCTGCAGCTCAGGTTGTGTGTGGAAAGCAGTTGTTCCAAGTATGAAATGCATTTCCATACTCGCCCCCAGCAAGCGCCGTGTTGCTTCGGTTCCTGCCTTTGTTCCCCTGGGCAGCAGCTCAAGGTGTGGCCGGCATCACGCAGTAAATCTCGTGCTCTTGAGATCTGCTGTAGAGATGACACAGGCATTATGCACAGACATTGCACTGGGTGCCTATGCCCTGCCAGATTCTAAACAAATTGGCCAAACAAATTAATGCCACACACCCTAAATTGGCTGAACAAATTAATGCAACACGCCCTTTGCACAAGGGTGTCTTTGAAGGCCAAAGACCATGCATGTAACAGCAAGATGCATTCTACCAAATAGGGTGTTTCAAACAAATCTGTTTTGAGAAAAGAAAAACAGTGTATTGTAGTTTCAAGTTAGAGCAGGGCTTTCACACAAGAGCTTTTCAGACACCAACACTCTGTGTTGACATTTAATTACTAAACTCTTAAAACAAATAATTTGTATGAGCAAATACTCCTCAATCATTTCATAATAATGCAACTAGTGTTTCTTGGCAGTTAGAACAAAACCAGAAGCATGTTGAAATCACACACACAATGCCTTGTTCTGACATGGGAAGAGGTGCCAGATAGAGCAGTGTGAACCCTCCAGGCTGTGGGAGCTGATGGGATTCAGGAACTGAGTGCTGCAGTTTTGTTCCCAGGGGCTGGCAGCAAATCAGTCCCAGCAGGTTCACTTGGAGGTTGGAGTTTACTGAATTTCATTCTCCAAACAACCCTCCCTCCTGCTGCTGAAGGTCCTTTCTTCCACCAAGCCCCAAAACTCCCAGCAGAGGATTAAGGGAGTGTGCATTCTTGAGGCTTGTTGGGCAAGAGAGGTTGCTGGAAAGGCAAGAGCCTGGCAGAGGAGCAGTAGATATGTGCTTTTTGTTGCTCTCTGTATGCCATGTACCTTAATCAATGGAACATTTCCTTCCACCTACCTTTCAGGGTGATCTATTGCAACATTTGCACATCTCTGCTACCAAGCAGCTAAGCTCCAAACCCATTCTAACCAACATGTAAAACCCACACCTGCAGTTTCTCATTTCCTCTGTCAAAAGGTCTGACTCAGTGCAGCAGAAAATACTGGAATGGTGATGGTCTTCTTTAAGTCCTTCTTTTTCTCATGTTGCTCTCCTTTTCTCACCAAGCTCTTCAGGACAATGTCTAAGACTTCTCAAGAGATTTTTCATCTAGCAGCAATATTGCTCTCCTAACACATGGTTCCACACTCAAAACTATCTGCTTACCTATGTAGTCCCCTCTGTATTTGGGTCTTCGTGAAGAGTGATGTTAAAAGGACATTAAAAGAAACAAATAACTTTCTGATGAGATTTAAACCATTTAAATTTAAAGAATTAGAGATTTAAAGTTGCAGTAAAATGGCTTTGCACGTAGGAATCACAGCTTTGCCTTGCTGTGTTTCTCCAGGTCCAAGCCTCATTAAGATGTTAGTATACAGCATCTGCTAGCTAAAAGATCTCTGCAAAACACGTGGTGTTGTTTGGTAGTTTGAGTGTCTTTTTAAAGAGTCAAGAGTTCCCAGATTTAATGTGAAATAGCTTTTGGTTTGAGTTGTGACACTGAGATCAACTACAGCCCCTCCTTCCTCATTTTCCTTCCCTCCTTGCCCTTCCACCTGCCTACTCCAAGTCTTCCCTTTACTCCCTTCTACACTCTAATCTCCTTACAACTTTCTCTCCTTCACACAGTAATCCTGCCACTCCCCAGGCATCTTCTTTCATGTGCATATCCACTGACACATCCCCCCTCCATCACTGTAGTGTATCCCTCCCTCCTGTTTCTATGTATCTGTCCTGCTGCTCTTAAGTAAAATCAGTGAATTAGAGTGGAAACTTGAGAGACAACCCATTTAAACAACCAGTTGAAGCAGAAGACTGTTTTCAGTGGTGAAGGACCTGGCCTAAGTTTAATGCTCAGACTTTCCTTACAAAAGTTACACTGGAGAAGGCTTCTTTGTGGACACTTCACCTAAGCTGCCTTCCTGGCCAATAATACTTTAATAATATTCCAAGTTTGTATTAGGGGTCTCAGGCTCACTGTGCCTTCAGTTTGTGGACCTCTTAAACACTAAGTTTGTGCCAGCATCTTGCCCTCCTCTCTAATTAGGAGCCACCTATTGTGTTCCATTTTTCTCTCTGAAAATTGCTGCTGCAGCCTTGCTATCAGCTCAGTATCATGCCATTAGTCAGAAGGGCAAATGTGTGGTGTCCTTGACATGTCAGCTAGAAACGTCTGGCCCCTTTCTCTCTAGGGAGCCAGCCTATAAGCTCTGTAATGCATTTAACCTCTATCACCTCAGGGAGTAAGAGTCTCCACAAGCAGTTTGCTGCTGCCCCACCCCTAAGCTAACTCATTTACCTTATTTT
This sequence comes from Geospiza fortis, assembly GCF_000277835.1. Taxonomy (NCBI): domain Eukaryota; kingdom Metazoa; phylum Chordata; class Aves; order Passeriformes; family Thraupidae; genus Geospiza; species Geospiza fortis. Next base: position 341,932 of record NW_005054343.1, on the reverse strand, counting down.
TCCTTACAATGTTGAATAAATTACACTCCACCCTTTAAAAGTTATTATGGTTAGTATATGACTTGCTAAAGAGTTGTTTATAATTCCTGTAACTCTAAATTATAGCTTTAATCTCATAACACAGAACATTAATAAACATGGCAAGGCACTTTGAATTAATAGCCTAACTTGTATTCACATATTTAGACACGCTTATATTTGTATACTTCTTTTAGCATATTACAACACATAGGCCAGATTCTGATCTCCATGTCAAAGGAGAATGAGAAAAAATGAGAAAAATAAAAAACAAGACAGAGAATAAACATTATAGGCCATCAAAAGAAGTATAATGTTTTGTTAAAATTACTAATTTCTGTTGCAAAACACTGAACAGCTGGCTTTCACAATGCATCCACAAGCAAGAATTTGATCTGAGTTTCTGTTTAGTTTTCATTTGGACAGGCTGATCTTTAAAGACAAGTGTATTCTTTCTGCAGTCCTCAAAGGTTTATTAAATTTGATAAAGGCCATATCCCTTGGCTGTTGAAAGTTGGTTCAATAATGAATCCAGCTGCTTAAATGTGAATGTTTAAAGGAAGACCAATTCTTCAGGCAAAAGATGTGCAAAAGCCAGTGCTGCACAAATACTTGGAAATACCTTGTAAAATTAATTCCCATTTTTACGCTTATTAACTTTTCACATATTTTTGAGATATTTGTTTTATCAAACATTCAAAGTGCAAACCAGGAACGTTCACCCTCGCATGAAAAATTATGAAGACCCGTAGAAAACACATTCCAAGACTGCAAACCCAAGAACTCACAACTAGAAAATGTTATTATTCTTGACAGGGAATTTCTACATATAAACCAAAAAATATGAAGTGTCATGAGATTTTCCTTAATTGAGTTATGCCTGAGAGAAATGACAGTTGTAGCCATTTGGAAACCACAAGTTTGAAAACGAATGTGTTTAAAAGCAAAACAAAACACAAGATTAACAAGGCAGCCCAATGATCTTGAAATTTCCTGAATTATTCACAGCATCAAATAATTTTCATAAATACAATAAGGAATGCAAAAGCCTGTGATTCTGGAAGATGGAAACCACAGTCCTGCCATAAGCCAGGCCACATCTCCTTTATTAAAGCCAGCCCTGGAGTCTCATGGTAGTGCCCATGTGCATGGCTCCCTTTGCAGCACTAAACCCTCATTTCAAAGGTTTGAAGCCAAGCAGGTCAACTTCTTACTGAGCAGCACTCCACACATTTCTCAGAGGCATCACCACCTGGGGAAATAACTTTATTTCTTGCTATGACCAAAGAGATAAATATTTCTGGATATACCTAAGGAAAGACCATTTTTTTTTTTTTGAGGGAGAAGTAATATTTAATGGTTTTCACTGCATCATCTTGGATTTTGTTGGTTCAACTTTGTTAAAATGTTTCAAGCCCTGTAGCTAAGTGACCTTAAATAAAAACATTTCCACAAAGGGAGCTGCTGTTAGGCTTCATGGTAGTGGAGAATAGCCTGAAACATTAAATCTTCAGTTGGAAGACAGACACACAGAAAGGAATTGCAGCTTTAATTTTTTGGGAAATTTGTAACTAAATTATTCATTTCAGTGTGTTTGTTTGGAGAGGAGGGCTCCTAGTTATGACTTTTGCATGCTGTTACTGGCAATACTAATGTAAATTTTAAACTAAACTTGTACTATTTATTAATTAAATCAACTCCACCCAATTCACACAATAGTGTATATTAACTGCTATCTGACTTGGAAAGATCAGTAAATTAATAAACTACATTTGAAAGGAAAAAGAGGTGACGTGCTCTGAAAACATTATTGACAGTCCTAGGATAAGGATCTGCATCAGATCTTACTTTAAAGCATTTGGCCTCAGGAGGGAGGGTTTAGCAGTTGAAACTCATCCTATTCCATCAGATAGATTAGTCCAGGGCACAGGAGTCTTTTACAGCCACTGTGAGAGTATATTAGCTACAACCTGCTGCTGGGAAATGGCCACAAGGAGCTGGAAGCACCAGTGTTCATGCCCATGACCAGTTACAGAGACCTTGGAACATCCTCCGGCCGCACATTTGCTGTCCCACTGCAGACCACAGCCACTGGAGGTAATGAATCAATTCTTCTAAATGCAGACTGCAAAGGTGAGAGTGGAACTCTGCTTCAGCCCAAGGGAGGCTTTATCTGTACACAGGCAAGGCCAGACAACTTCCACAAGAACAAAGGAATGAACTAGAGATTTGGAAATTATGGTAAAAACCCCAACAGTGTAAAAAGTGAATGTTTTTAGAGACAAATAACAGCAATAACTGCAGTGAAGTGCAAACATCTCAGCTGACAGTAACCTGGGCATATTTATCTTTCATAAGATGGCAAGCAAGCTTGCTGATGTGGACATAAAAAGCAAAACAAAATCCTAGAATATGAGTCAAAGCATGTCAGACCTGGAAAAATGGGCCAAGTCTCTGTACCTCATGGCCTGGAGAATTGGGTATGGATCTCCCCATCCAGGGCATCAGAATTAAGGCAAATTCAATCTGACACAGGAGTAGAAAAAAGGAAAGTAGGAAGTTTAGGGGCATGAAGAACATATTCTATGATAGGAGGCTAAAAGCCCACAGGCCAGCTAGGAAAAGAAGGCTGCCATCTAATTGGTAAATATGTACTGAATGCTGCATGCAAACGCCCAAAGTATAGAGCAACTATCCTTCAAGTCAAGGAAAAAAGGGGAATAAGTGACCTGGGGTTGGGAAAGCTGAGAATGATAACTTCCCAGAACAGCCAAGAGGAGCAGCACAGGGCATACAATCACACTATATGAAAAAAGAATAGTGGATGTTCAAAATTGGATGAAGCAAGTTGTTACCAAATCTGTGCAGCCCACAGCAACTACAAGAACCCTGTAAACAGCACTGGGAAAGTCTGGTGCACTCATATAGAAGGAAGTAGAGCTTGGCTTGGCAAAAGTGGCATCAGGGCAAGTAAGACAACAGGATGAATGAAAGATTTTTCCTTCTCCCAAGCTGGTGGGTTCAATTTTGTAGCCCCCAAAACAACAGCACCAAGATGTTCAGCAATAAGATCCTTTTAGGGTGTCAAAAATAAAGATATGACATATTCCAGTTTTAACGTCCTTACTGAGGTAATATTCACACAAATATTCTGATTATCAGCTTTCATTTAAAAATAAAATAGAAGGAACATCTCAAATGCTGAAATGGCCAGTAAATGAACCCTACTTCCCCAATTTTCTTTTTCCAACTGCTATAAAGTGCTATTAAGTTGGTTTACAACACTGGGCAAAAGACATTTTCTGCTTAATAAGGAAATACCTAATAACTGGCCATAAGGTAAATGACATTAACTAGTGGGCCATTTGGCTCTAAATTATCATAACCCAGAGGATTTTAAATGCATTGGCCTCTGCTTTTCAAGAGGTTTTCATTTCAGGAGTGAATCAGTGCTAAAATATCATACTAAGGATGGAAGAGTACCTTGGGTCTAAATTTGGACACCAGTGAACTTCTGGGAAGATCTTTGTGCATGCTATTCATTACTGTGGGAAGACTCAGGACACCCTGGTTCAATTTCCCTGCATTGGAAATTGGAACATTCCTTGGACACTGTGGACAAAGGAGGGCTGAACCTCAGAAGCTGAAATCCCCACAGCCAAGACCAAGGGCAGAGAATGGCAATTCTGCAGACTAACAGCAAAGCAGAAGATAACAATTGAGGAACAAGAGGTCCACATGTGGAATTACTTAACTAGTAATGGCTAGAGTCCAGTGGAAATAAAGATCCAACAAAACTTTGTTTTGAAAACAAAATATATTTTTAAAAACCTACTAAAAATCAGTTTTCAGCAGTTGAAGTCATTTCAGTTTTGAGCAAAGATAATTTCAAACACTGAAAATGCGCCTAGCACATCTATCAATGCAGTTTGCATTGGTAGAAGTCTGCTGTTAATTGCCTCCAGAGGGTTTGAACAATTCACTATATTTAAACAAGATCTGGATGCTTTAAAACTTCTGTAGGTAAAGAAAACATTTCTCAGGTAGTGGGTCTGATTCAGATCTCAGCTCCTTCAAATCTCTGTTCTCAATCTATCTTGACTTATTTCTCTACCAGCTGCACAGATAATTTAGGCTTAAATAACAATATATTAAGAAAATAATAAGAAAGAAAAGTAAAGTAGAACTACTTTAAGCTCACATAGCTCTTAGAGAGTTTCAACTTTACTTTGCTAGTAGATGCCACTGAAAAGCAGAGGGAAACTGTTTTTCTATGCTGCATGACAGTCATCTAAACTCTTCCCTGCCAGCTCTGCTCAGTCTGTACAGTATAAACCACAACTGTTTAATTATCATGTGTTCTGCCAAAGGTGCAGCCAAGGCTGTTTATAAGGAAACTGAGACAGTAAGCCAAATTTCATTTGCAGATCAGACACGCCTGCTAGCAAGCAAAGCCAAGTTTTAGGTACAGATGAGATCAGTAGTTCTGTCCTCCAGGGAAGGTGGCTGCACCTCAAAAATTAATGAGTAATTTTTCAAATTGATGTGAGGTAAACTAGTTATTTTCACAATTAAGTGATTTACCAAGCATTTAGGAAATGGTAGTTTCTCATTGGACAACCATTTCTGAGGTTCAACTGGAGAAGATACAATGCAAACACAAGGTTATATCAAATCTGTGTAACCACTGTGTGAATACCATTGGGACAACATCTCTGCAGGGCAGGGAGAGGACATTCCAGATTCTAAAGATGCTGGAATCCAAGCTGAGTAGTTTTCCTGACCATAGTAAATTATTTTGCTTGCTTGCTATAAAAAGCCGACCTTTAAATTACAAATTGCCCTAATAATTATTAGTTGTTTTCCTTCTGATTCCTGCACTGGTTTATAATGATAATCAATATTTCCCTGTTCCACTGATGAGGAAATGATGAGTCAACACATGAGACTGGCCTTGCTGCTAACCACAGAGCCAGCAACTACGTGCTAGTCCCCTTCTGCCCTCATAGCCCACCTCCAAGACAGTTCCTTCCTTCCCTTCCCTCTCTGATGGGGCCATCCCTGCCAAACTTTCCTAAGCAAAAGTCATCATTGTCAGGATGACTGTGGCTTTTCTTGTGATAATAAGATATGTAATACTACATAGACCTGACAAACTGAACTCACAGCATGCTGTTGGGGTTTAGGTAAGGTTTTATTCCTCAGCCAGCCTTATTGTGTTCTACCAGATAATCAGTGCTTAAATACTGGCTGATCCTGTAATCCTAATGTAAAGTTCCCTTTAAGGCCAGAGGTAACTTTGCCTGCAAAAGATCTGCACTTTTGCCCACAGATAGACATTTTAATGAATTCCTATCAGTTTTCACAAACATCATCACAAACCAGCCTCTGAAAGCATTAACTTCTAGCAGCTACTTGTGAGCAGTTTCATACATTGCAACCCACAGCATGCTTCTCACTCATATCCAGGACAGACATACAGAATGTCCTGCTGCATTTCCTGCAATCACAGGTGGAACAATGCGTCCATACTGGAAACCAGTGGAAGTAAATCTACTCCTGCAACAGTGTAAATGCCAGAGGGCTTTCTGTGCTGTTTATAAAAGGAAAATTATTGTTGTGTTTTGTTTGGATTTTATTTTGGGGGTTTTGTTCATCTATATGGCAAAGAAAACACAAAGTTTAAACTGACCTGATTCGGAATGGACTCAAAGTTTCAGATTAAAAAACCCAAACCAGCACATAGAAAACAAATACAGCCCTGGCAACAGAAATGAAGGGCCAGCTACCCCTGTTACTCTGAAGACATCCACTTTTATTACATTACATATGATACAAGTCCTAGCTGTCAAAATCCTCAGGAGCACCTAAACAGATAATAAACAATCAGTAAAAGACTTATGGCTACATGTTTTTCATAGTATTGAAAATCACCTGGGAACCATATTTTAATGGAAAATACAGCTTGATGGAGACAAGCTTCATAGATTTATGAAGAAAGTGCAGCACAAATCAAATGGAGGGTTTAGCTTTCCAAAATGATATGGAGGTGCTGGAAAATAGCACCAAAAAAAAAAAAAAGGAAAGAAGGAAGAAAGGACGAAGAAGGGCAAGCAAAGGGGAAGGAAAGAAGTGCCCCTCTAATGATTTATGCTGTAGAGAAGGAATATGCCTACTAGTGATCCTGTTACCTTTACTGCTCTTTGTGATTGTTATTCTTCCCCTAAGAGAGGCGGTCATGTTACACACTGACAGAAAGTTACACCTCTTCAATGTGATTTGTCCACTTAAAACAACATTTATCATGTTGCCAGTTTATAAATCATTTAGGCCAACTAGATTAAGGCTATAGGAAGCCAGCACCCCTAACTGATCCTCATGCCAGATAATTCAGAGACCTGCATTTGTTTACACTAAGCCTTATCAGCCAAAATAGGAGAGTCCGGTGCCAGCTGAACTCTGGTTCCTCCATCTGAGTGAGAACACAGGGCAAGGTGCACTTTTAACACATTGAGAGATAGGCTCCTGCTTTGAAGGAAAGTGTACCTACATCAGTCCACACCATGCCATTGTCCTGGAAGGCTTCATTGACATGGACAGCTCTTCCTCTACACTTCAGAGGAGCAGAGTCTCTCCACAGAAAGAGGAGACAAGCTGAAGAGGTTGAAGGTTAGCTCACATATTTTATCTATTTTGTACATAAGCATGTAGAAAATGTCCATTTTTAAATTATTAAAGTATGTTGTCCCCTTGTTGAATAGAAGATACAGCCTACACAATGCATTTTGTTTTGTGTCGAGCATAGATTCCAGTAAACTGAAATAGTCAAACTTGAAATTGGCCTTTTGTCCTATTAAAACTCTTCGGATGCTAAGAGGATGCTGAAATACCAGCCTGGACATATGATCCAGGCTGCAGCACTGGCTACAATTACCAGCTCACAGAAACCTTCTCAGACCTGCATGCAACACAACAGCTCCTACACTGATGCAGTTCCCAACTTAAAGTGGGATTTTAATTTCTCTTTGAATAAAGTCTCCAAGTCCACACTTCTTATGGTGATAGGAGATAAAAAAAAAATTAAAAAATTTAAAAGCTAAGCATTAAAAAAGGATGAGCTTTGGATCTAGAGGATTTCAAACTAATTGAGAAGGAATTAATAACTTAGGTTTGATGATATTTATGTGTGAGACATAAATACATCTAGCACAAGGGAAGAGGAACTACAGGGAAAATCTTCACCCTAGAAGTGATTTTTTCTAAATCCACAAGGAAAGCTAACCTGGTCTGTGTAAAATAACAGCCAGCCAAAGCTCTTCTGTGAGATCTGGAGGGATGAAGCTCTTCATGGTTTTGTGGTTGTTATTGATTTTAAAACAGCAAACCCTTAGTCAAGCAAATTATTCTAAATCCAAAGTACAGGAACACTATCACTTGAGATGACCAAGGATGCAGACTTAGCCCACCATACTCTTCTCCACACAGCATCACAGGCCTCACTTCTGCTTTTAATTAAAGGCACATGGACCAAGGGATCAGATTAAGGCATAAAATAGGTCTTTTTGTGAAGGTGATGCACAGCTGCCTTTGACACATCATCCTGAAACACAAAGTAAGCTATGCCTTGCCACAATTACCTTCACAACTAGGGACTGGTATTTTCAATCATCGTGATTGCTCTTCTTTCTGTACCTAATTGATTTGAATCCCTCTGTTGGTTTGCTCTCTTTTCTACCTTTGGCATCTTCTAAATTCCAGGTGTGGAATTCAATCCTATGCTCTTCTTGAGAACACCCAAAATTCCCAGCACTTTTTGTTAACATGCACTTTGCCAAGGAGTTTTTCAAAGATATGGTGATTATTTCCTGAGGAGATGGCTATACAAAGATACTTGTCTGCCTCTGACAGCCTATCTTGGAGAGGAACTAATATTTTAACACTGAGACAGGTTAAAAAGAAGCTGGAAATACACAGCTGATTTTTCCAAACCAGTTACTGATTTAGGAGCAATCAGCTCATGATGCCCTAAGTCTGTTTTTCAGAAGTGCTCAATATAATGCCTTTATATATCTTGAAGAATACTGACTATTGACATGGGGATTTGGATATTTATTGTTTGGGTTAAACTGAAATGAGAGCTATCCATAAAAATGAACAGAATAGTAGTGAATGAAGAAAGACAACTCACTGAGTTGGGTGAAAGAAACCCAAACAGCTTCACAAGAAAGCTTCCCTTCAAGTGAGGATGACATTGAAGAGTGGTGGTCTGAGACCTCCAACACCCTAAAAGTTCAGCAAAGGTCTGTCTGCATCACCACAGAGAGAGAAGTGACCAGTCATCAAAAACATTATGCATAAAGTGTTCAATGTTTGAACATAATTCAATAGATCCTGTTCAAGGCAAACTGGATTTTAGGGCAGATGGATGCCTGGTCACTGTATATTGCTGGTGATGGACTGTTAAGAAAGCTTCTGGCAGAATGAATTCAAGCAGACAGGTGAGGACCTGATCTGACATGAATGGAAACCCATTCATGACTCTAGGGGTGAATGTACATCTGATACAGGAAAGGAGATACTGACACAAGGGAAGGGACACAAGAACAGTTCCTCTCCAGTAATGACCCTGAGCACTCACATGCCAGAAAACAACAGGAGCCACTAAACACCAATTCCTCCAAAATCCAGTTTGGAAATGTGAAATATATAGGTTTCCAGATTCAGGGCCTTTGTCTTCAATTATTATTTGATTTTTCAGGCTATGATCCACTATATTTGTACAGGCCTTACAAATACCAGGAGACAAGAACAAGCCCCTGTACAGCATTTGATAAAATTGCCTCAGATAGTGGGAGAAGCCATACCTAGGGAAGGCCTTCTAGGTATATATAACACCAAGGAAAAAAAAAAACAATCAAAAAACACTAAAAACTAAAAGAGGAAAAAAAAATCACACACACAAAAAACCCCCAAAACTGCTAAACAAGGTTGTGGTGTTTAAGCAACTAATCAAGGGATGCACACCTTCTGTGTAATTCTGTAGAAAACAGCTTGTAGGATTTTTACAATGTAGGAAAAAAAACCCCTGCAGTTTGAATAAGTTTTATATCAAATGCTCAACTTTCAAATGTAGAAACCTCTGAATTTAACACATCATTGAAGAACCTCTTGAGCACTGAAGATTTAATGGCACTTTTGACCGGAGCTAGAGCGCACAGCAGTTTCCACAATGGGAACTTCATTCTCCCTGGTGAACTCCCTCACTGCTCTCCCACAGCACAAGATTTTCCTCTCACTGCACACCCAGAGCACTGCTTGGAGCCAGTGTCTCTGATCCAGTGTGCCACAGCCCAGCCCAGAGGGGCTGCCCTTCATCTGTACAAACTTGGAACTCTGGCTACACCTTTGAAGCACACAATAGGGGTTACAGAAGCTTTTAAAGTATAAATGAGAGAGAGAAAAGAGAGAGGGCTCAAATTATCAGTACAAGAGAATAATGGAATGACTTTTTTTTTTCAGGAGAAATCACTGAATTTCTTTTCACAAAGGACTCATGTAATAAGTTAATTAAATAGATGCACTACCTAAGATGTTTAACATTAATTTAAATTCAGCATAACTCCACTGGCTTCATTTAAGCTTCTCTGTACTTACACCAGCTACGGACAGAATTGAGCATAGGAGTTTAATAGCTCAAATTCATTTCAAAGAAATGCCAGTATAAACCACCTGCCAGATGCTTAGTCTGCAGGTCTGTTTCTGAGTTTCTCTAGACTCTTGCCTCTCTTCATTACACTCCTACTGAGCTTTTTCTTTCCAATGGGAACAATTCCTGAACACTGAACCACAATGAATTACAAAACCTCCATCCTCTTATACCCAGTCCAGGACTTGACTCTGGATTGAAGGAAAGCCACAACAACTGGGGGCAACAACTGTTAGAGCAAAAATAAATGACCAACAGCAAATAAAATTGCAAGTGAAAGGGGAAGGCCCCTCTCTCCTGCCCTGACTATTTGTGGTCTGACACTGCTCCCCTGAACCCAAGTGTGAGTCTGTCCCTCCTGCAGCTGTGTCTGCAGAGAGCCTGGGCCCTTGGTCTGTGGTGGAAGCAGATAGAAGTCATTCATCACAGAAAATCCCAACAACAAGTGTTTGTTCTCATCTACTCCACACAGCACAATGACCCAGGGAAAGGGATGCCAGAATCAAATTATTTCTGGTCAGACCCACTAAGAACAGACATGGTGCATCAGACATACCAACAGCAGTGACAGCGCTCAGAGAGATGGAATGTGACCAGCAGCACATGAGAACCTGTGTATGAGAGCTCAACTTTCCAAGGTTGTGAAACCTTTTCCATGTGCAATAATTTCCCAAGAGAAATTAGTTCTGTTAATGGAGACTTTTAAAAAACAAGACTTGGAAAAGCTCTAGGGAATATATACACACTATAGGGGAAATTCCTGCTTGGGAATACCCATTATTCAGTGACCTCCCAGGTCTTTACCAGTTTCAATTGCATTACTTAAAAAAGCTTGGTACTGAAATGCTGCACAAAGTGACATGAGTTTTCCTACTCATAACAAAGGTAGAAAAAGTACTTTGCAACAGTGTTAAACAGACTTCACAGAACAAGAAAAAGAGTTTGCTTTGTTTTGTCTTATTTTACTGGGAGTCACTGCTGCTTGGTTTAACAATTGACAAGCCTTCTCAGGTGATGGGAGGAATGAAAAATGTGAGCAGTTAAGAACCCCTGATCACTGAGAAGATATTTGAGACAGAGAGCTCGATTAACTGCTAGCTAAGAGGCAGAGGAGAATATCCTTGCTTTTTGCCACTGTGTTTCAGCAAAGCAAAGATACACACAAGATCCAATCTTGCATCTGGATCTGAATTTCAGCAGCCACAGCTGGGTAGGAGTTGACATTTAATTTGTCAAGGGTTTTTTTGTAATTGGTTAATACTAATACACACCATCATCCTCAGCCTGCCTTAACTGAACTTACATTTCCAAGAATGTCACACAGTTTAAAACTACTGCAGCTACTGTTTGTCTGCTGAAAGAAATGCACATCAAAAACATCATTGTAAAATACTGATTCATAACTACATCCTACCTACACAAATCCCCAGCAAACACATGAATTTTGTCTCAGCCCTTTCTGGATCCAAGTACACCAGAGCAGATTGTATCTGCTATGGCAAAAAGACACAGAAGAAATCCTTCTGACCTTGCTCTCTTGTGAATGGGAGGCGCCCACTCCTCTCCACAACACCAGCAGGGATGGAAGAGAATGAATCCCTTTGATTACTCAGACAAAAAAATCCCTTGGGTCTTTAAGTCTGTGCCTACACCCAGCATCTGTGCCTGAAATTTGCTGGACTGGGAACACTGCTGGTAGATCCAACTGCAATCAAACCAGGAAGACTCAGCAAAATTCAGATAAGAGTTTGAACCTTTCCCTCAAATCCTGAATTCTAGGTCTGAATATCTGGGTTGGGTGCATGTCTATTCCAAAAATATCAACATGAGTAAGATGAAAACTAGTGTTTATCCCTCCTTAATAACAACTGTTTGAACAACCTGAATGTAAACGGACATTAAATGCTCTCCTGCAACTTACAACACTCTTCCAACCTCTTCAATTTGGCCTCCCAAAATATCAAAGCCTTCTACCTATTTTAGGCCTCTTGGAGATGTGAGTGCTGATCATGAACAGATCAGGCAGAGGGCAGAAATAAGTCATGAAGAAGAGCAAAAATTCTTTCAATAATTAATTCGAATACAGCCTAAATGTAAACTGTAGTGAAGATTTCTACTAGGGAAAAAAGCACTCAAAGAACTGAAGAATCACAAAAATTTTTAGTAAGTTGGCACTCCACAATTACTCTTCCATACACAAAATCAGAAAAATATATGCTTTTTGGTCACTCCAAATTTGTGACTGATCATTTAAAAGGAAATGGTGTTGGTTGATTATTAAGACTAACAATCACCAAAATTTGAAAATATCTGAAAACTAGGTTTGTAGCTGAAATTCAACTTTTACCTTAACTCAGCACACCTAATAACATGTTTAATGCTTTATTGAAAAATAACCTCTGAAAAAAATTGTAAATTTATCTCAGAAGAAACACAAACAACATTTTCTGAATTTGACATCTCTTTAGCTCCTGCCTCTGTAGAACAGAGGGAGCAGAGGGAGTCTGCTAGGGAAGACTTTAGAATGACACTGTGTCACTAAAATAGTCCCTTCACAGTTTTAGTCCAATCCCCACAAAGTCTTTTAAGATAAAAATCAGTTAAAATGTGTGATAAGTATTTAAGTGAATTTAAATAGTCTTATTAGTTTCTGTTCTTAGTGAGAATTCAGTTAGTATCAATCTACCCAAGTTCACAGTCTTTTGTTCATCAACCCCAAATTACATGATTTGAGCCAACTAGGGATCAATACATGTTTATATGTATATGTTTATTTTCCCTTAGGATTTGCACCCCTTCTGCAATGCTGAAGGAGCTCCAAGATCATTAGAAGGGCTAACTAAATGAGAGTACTCAAGAGAACAAGAAGAGCCCCTCTACTACTAATTTTACTCATAGTCTCTTAGCACAGTCATCCTCTGAAGTTAGAGGCACACATATATAATCTGGGAAGTCTTCCAGATTTCTCTTTAAGGAAATGAGGTTCCCATCACTGGCTGCATTAAGAAGGGCATTTCTGTTTTTCCACCAGGCCAGCAGCAGTGCTGAGTAGGGCTCTGAACACACACTTGGAGGTGGGGCAGTGTGTAGCCCTGTCCTGGAGGAGCTACAAAAGCTGTCATCACCATCCCCAGTGTGCTGAGCATCGTGGTTTCCCAACCCTGCCACATCACATGTTTGTGCACTGCTCTACAGCAAAACCCATCACAGGGCTGGCCACGTGCAGCACAGCCCTGATCCAGGATGTCAGCCTCCAGTTTCATTTTTTTAGAGAAAGCATAACTCTTTTTGATTGCTCTTTCAGCTATTTTGACTGTGAAAATCATCTTCAAAACATGCATTCATTACATGAAGACATGTTCATTGCTAATGACAAAATCTAAAGAAAATCCAATATTTCCCAATAACTAATTATCCATGGAGTAGAAGTGTTTAGACAACATGCTAATGCCACAGTCTGAAATTGTTTTTCCTCCCTCAATTTTCAAAATTCTCATTAGTCCTTCTCTTGAGTGCCCAGTTCTCCAGCTTCCCCTACCATAAATGTTATGAGCTATTTCAACAAACTGGGAACATAAGTAAATAAATTCAAAAATCCATGGGATCACATCAAACAAATTAGGGTAACCAGAAATCTCTGTACCTTAGGATTGTACCCTTGCTAACTGATGATAGAGACAGAAAGAATAAAGATCAATATGAGGGCTAAACTGAGAATATTACAAGAGAACAAGAAAATCTCACCTGCTGAATTATTTGACTTATATGAAGTTATAGACATTTTCACAGGTAAAGACTGCTTCACTCAGCTGAACTAGCAAAGACCATCACACCAAATGCAATGTCAAAATACAGTATTTAGTGCATATTACATTTGCTTATGTCAGATTTGAGAATGTCTCCATTTCAAAATGTGAAGAAGATATCACTGAATTGTCAGGGTGTTGCAGAACTCTTGCCACTTGTTCACAGTGGAGTGTTTGGGATTAAAACATTTCTTGTGAATAAATTAATGAAGTAATATAAAAATTGACAGCTCAGCTATAACATCTGCTCATCCATAAAAAAGTCACTCCACCCAGCTGAGTGGGTGAAGTAAATATTACAAGGTTGAATTAATGTAGGTACTGATGGAAATATGACCTTTTTAATCAGCATAATTTCAAAATAAATTCCTAAGTAATAAAAATTAAAACACATATGCTATAATGAGTGGAGTGAGATGATCTGGATTAATCAGCCATGGCTGTACTCTTAAGTGGGCCTGCCCCATTAGTGCCTAATGTTCTTCCCTCCCACCTGCAATGAGACTCATAGCCACTCACATAGAAATCTTGCTTATGCAACAGCTTTTTGAGCCAGTATCCAAGTGTATTAGAAATTATCTGAAAAAGTTCAGTCTATATCAAGCCATTTCACTTTTCAACAAAGCTCTCACAAATGACACAACACTGAGCAGCAGGTGAACACCAAATATTTGAAAAATTACCTGAAAATAATCTGAAGTGAAAAAGATCTCACCAAGAAAGTTCAGCCTGCTACCAGCTCAGGATATAAATGCCAACTCAACAAAAAGAAGCACCAGCTGCACTTTAAGTAGAGATTTCAAGACATCAGGAAAGTCCAAAAGCAAAACATCCTATCTTTACTGACATATGAAGACAGAGGGAAAACTGGTAAGAACTCAGAATTTCAAATGTACAGGTGCCATGGGAAAACATAAATGTGAGCAACTGAAAGGCCTAGTTTAAGAGTAAGTCCAATTAAACAAGAAAAAACACAAAAAGACACAAACACAGTGGTTTGTTGTGCATGCCCCTCCTTCAAAGAAGTGTTCTGTGAATCTGTCTGTTCACCTAATGGTTACAGGTGTGAGATGCAAATACTGTTCTGACCCTTGTGCACAGAAACACATTAATGATAACAACATTTCTCTCTCATAACCCCATCAGAGCTGCAAATGTCCATGCATCTTACACCAGGACCATTCACCTGCAGCAGCATTACAGAGCAAATTGGCTGACCTATGTATGTAATTTTACTGTCTGCAGATTCTCTTCTCACTGATACGCACAGTGATTATTTCTTGTCTTTATCTTTTGTGCTTGTTTGTTTGTTTGTTTAAGTGGTAACAGTGTGGTGACCATGACAAATAGCTTGGAGGATTCCAAACAGCTGTGGTTTTTCTCCTTTAGCAGCTTTATAGCAACTCTTTATCAGCAGCTTCTTCATTCCTGCACCTTGAGAGCACTTTGGGGTTTTTCCTTCCACTGATACACGTGTATCACTCACCCCAACACACCTCCAGCCCCTTGATGGATCTGCTCAGGGACTGTCTGAGAGCACATTTGCCATCAGCACTGGCTGCAGTGGCCTCTTAAGGGCCACTCTCCTTTCCATTCACTTACAATTAGCTCCTGGTGATGTGTTTTAAGAATGAAGCTCTGAGAAGACCACTCAAAGGAGTTCAGACAACAAAATACCCTCTGCAAAGATGCTCCAAATGTCCTTAGAGACTGCTAACATAAATCTACATGCTGCTGTCAGGGAACTCCCGCATTTTGGCTCTCCTAGGCATAAGTTTTTCCATGAGGGAAGTCCCTTGCCTCTCTAACTGACAGGAGGAGAAAAACAAAAGACAACCAAACAACAACAACAAAACTTGTTCACAGGGCTGCTGTATACAGAGAATAGCGTGTGGGGGTGGGGGGAAAGCATTTTGGTTTAGTTTAAGAAGAGTGACTTTACTGATGACACTGAAGCAGCTACACAAATAATGTTTAACACTGCAGCTTCATGTGTGTTCAGAAGCCAGCCTAAATTTAATATAGTGCAATTTCAAAGTTACTACACAGTGCATGTTTAGAACTCCAAATGGAAGCCATTCCCTTTGCTCAGCATGTGAGATAAACCTGTTAAATTAGAGATTTGTTTATATTCTGAGCAGGTAAGAAGAAAACAACATACCTTCTGCAGTTCAAGGATTGTATTTCTATAGTGGCATACAGTACATTTGCACTCTGGTATCATATTTACATTTTTAACTCTTGTGCATTCTACAAGTAGCAGGAGGAGTTGTTCTGTTAAAACCTTTTGGTAAAAAGAAAAGCATTTCTACAGTGATTAGACCTGTTTAGATCATCTTACTAAATTCAGAAATCACAATTCACTTGCAAACAATTTTCCCAAAATCTATATGCACTGGGGTTTTGTTGATAGGCAAAGTCTAAATAGCAGAACTCTAACTTCTGATTTTACAAAACCTCCTTTGAGCATAATATGGATTCCATCAAAGGCACATTTAACAACTACCTTTAGCCATGGCTGAGGTCTACAGAGAACTGCACCATATAAATGGTAAATAATGACAAGAAAACAAGTTTTCAATCAATACAACTGTAAACTGCTGTCCTGGTCAGAATCCAAGGTTCCAGAGTGATGCTGAGCCCCATCAGCGAGTGCATACAGATTATGGAAGAGATGCAGCCTTGCACTATGGAGGGCACCTCAGTTGTGTTTCACCTGTATTCTTCACAATTCTTACAAGGGATGGTTCCAGCCCAGGAACAAAACCAGTCTTGCTCCAAGGGTATTGTATGTAAAGATTAACAGTGTCAAATGGTGACAGCACTATCGTAAATTCCAAGCACACAAAAACGAAGATGTTAAATCCTATCTCTATAACTTCTGTTCCTCTCAATGCGAAATTCAGAAGGTGTTGAATGGAAGTGATCACAGAAAGTAGTAGCTTGATTGATAAAGTCCCTATCTGGTCATTTACGATCTGGCTGAAGGAGAAGCAGCTTTTGCCAGACAGAAAAGCAATTAATCTGCAAACAAGCCGAGGAACAGCAGGGCTGTGCATTGGAGTCTCAGGCTGCTGGGAGCTCATGAGAGGAGATAAGACTGCAGCCTGCTATTTATTGTACATTTTAATTAAGTGCTTGTTAACGGCAGTTATCTTAACAGTCATAAAATTACTGTTGTAATGCATTTTGTTTGAGAAAAAAAAAAAGGAGAGAGCCGAAGGACTTTATGAAAGCAGTCACAGATTGCTTTCACTTTAAATCAAAGAATAAATTCTGAAGAGGAGGGATGTTGCAATGATCTAAGCCGAGCCACTAATGGTTATTTAATGTGGCCATCAGTGTTTGTAAGTCCCTAGCATACGGAACATACACAATAGCCTCCAAACCCTCTTTAACACTTATTTGAGATGACAGGAAAAATGAAACCGTTTGTGCTTTCAATGGAAAAGCAATCATTGGTACATTATATTCTGCTTGCCCTATCATGCTAATGCATGGTAAAAATGTCACCAAATGTATTTAAGGACCTGATGGAGTGTTGCTGTTTGATTCCTGTTACTGGGCTGATTAATAAAAATCTTCAATTTGTATGTAAATGCAGTGGGGTTTCATATCATCCGCATACCTGCACCTGGAGAAAATAATAAACTGAAGTTTAATGCAGCAATTATAAGCATTTATGGAACTCTTTAAAGAGGCTGCCTGCCTCCCCTGACCATCAAGATGAGATATTCACAGAGGAATATTACTGATGCTCAGACAAGCAGGGCTGCAGATGGTCCCCAGTGCAAATGCTGCCAATGCAGATTAACTCACTGACTCATACTCACTTTGGTACAACAATGTAAGCTACTTATTGTTAGACAAAAGT
>NW_005054343.1:312713-324518 GCF_000277835.1 Geospiza fortis | reverse complement strand
CTACATCTGAAAAAAAATCAAATTGAACTGTTCTTTGGAGTAGTGGGAAGAGTGGTAATAAACATTTCAAATGAGGACTTTTTGCATCATTTACACTTTTCCTGACATCACTTAATTCCCCTGTGCATATGTTCCCATGACAACATCATCACCACAGATAAAAATTGCATTGGTACAACAGAAACTCTTCAAGATATATGACAACAGCTGTTTGTTTATTTTTTAAGAATCCCTCTAATGATCTTCAGACTTTTAACCAGCGACCCCCTAATGGCTGATCCTTAATAAAACAAAGTATGCAGCTATTTGCATCTTCACAGATGGATATTGGAAAGGGTTTGTGGTTTGGGTACTAATAGAATAATAAGTGCCATGTATGGGATATGGTCATGTGGAGGAATACATTACAACATAGGCAGATACCAGCTTTGATGTATGCCCATGCACAGGCTCTGCTCACACAGCAATCCTTGATTAAGTGCATGCGACGTAGATGTTCTTAGTTTGTTGTAACCATTTGCTAATTTGCATTTGCAAATTTCAGTGAATGTGCTCCAAATGAAAAACAAACATATCCAACTAAAATCCCTGTGAGGCACTCTACTGGTAAAATGTTGTTCTATTGTTTAAAGGCTGTATTTTTATTGGAGTGCAGCTCTTCACTATTAGCAGGGTACCAATGTGTTTTAATGACTGTGATGCTTCTTACAGATTACAGCCAAAGAATGAAATCAATGAGCTACCAAAAGCACAACTATAATTAGTCTTTCATTTAATAGTCTCAGACAAGGCTTTAACTTATCCCATCCACAACTAAGTGCTCTGTTGACACTGAAGAGCTGTTTTTATGCTACTTCCCAGGGTTCATGATCAAACCACTCTCCTCAAGGAAGTTAAGTGGAAGATCACCCTTTTTTTTCAAGCCAGCCCCCAGCTTGTCACCAAACACTAGTTTTCAGGCCTGGCTGTGGCACATTTGGCTGGCACACAGCATGCACTGCCTGAAAAGCTGCTCCTTGCTCCTCTGGGGTAAAGGCAAATTAATATCCTGCTCAGGGAGTCCTCCAGTAGTTGACCAAAAAGCACACCAGGAGTCACTTCTGGGTGTTACTTTTTCACAAGTGCTCTAGAAGCAACTCCTTAGCATGTACATCGGCAAACTGTGTAAATCCTTTGCGAGAAAGCCTCTCCCTCCAAATGAAGCTCTAAATCCAGATTCCAAGTAAATTTGTAACTGCCAAGAGAGAGGCATTGGTACTAGAGACCTCCAGACTGAAAAAGAAGTCAGAATCCATTCTGAGGGAGGGGAACTTGGCAATTACCCACCAAACCATTGCTTGTTTTGCCACCTTAAATGGCAAGTGTGGAAGAGCTGTACCACCAAGATGCTCCACAGAGCCATCAGTCACTATATCCACTGCTCAGCAACCTGTCAGACAATGGCAGAAGCTAACCAGAAGGTCAGTGAAAGCAGCCCCAATTTCCTGACATTCTTACAAAGATTATCTGCTTTTTAGCCAGTGTTCCATTCAACCTGATAAAAATAAAAATTAGAAACTTTTTATTGCATCTGCAGCCAGTGCAAGAATTGTAAGAATTCTACTCCTGCTGTGGTTTGATGTGTCTTATTAAATACAAGTGCCATTGTTCCTACACACCACTCTGCTCACCAGAGCCATTCTGGAAGGATGAGGGAGGAAGATGAAGCATCATCCTCACCAGATTGACACCATGACTAAGATGATGAGTTGTATCATCAATGTTTGAGCTAAACTCCATCAAACTAAATGGGAACTCTATTGTTATTGCCAGCAGACTTTGGATTAGAAACTTGAAGTCTCAACCAACTCCACCTGCACAGCTCTGCCTGTCTTCTGGGGAGAAATCACCCTGGCACCAATGCCCTGCTAATGCACTGCCCTTACACACCCAGCTGGTATTGCAGAACCACAGAGCTCTCAGGAGCAAAACCTGTGATACTCCACCTTGTGTGTTCTCAGCAGAACTGGCAACTAAATTCAGATGACAAAGTCTTCACTGACAGTGAAAATACAAGAAACTGAAAGTTGACAGCCATCTTTCAGATCCACATAAACTCTGCAGCAATTATTAAAAAAATAAGTATATGCCATCAATGTTGAAAGATAAACATCTGTACAGAAAAAAAATTGTACTTAAATAATGTACTTAGATACACTTTGAATACTTCAATAACCCCATCCCAATTTATAAAATACTGGATTCCTGCAGATTTTCTGGACTCTTAGACAGTAAGTCCAGTTTGTAGCCATCACTCATATTCTCCTGTCCTCTTCACAGCTCCCCACCGCTAAGGCTGCTCAGACATTTGCATGCTCATCTAATTATGTTTGTTAGAGCAGGTATTTGTAACCCAGTGTGGTACAGGCTGTAGTGTTGATCAAGTAACAGCAGTGTAAACATGCCCTACTTGTGTACAGCACAGGGCTGGCCTACATGGCAGTGTGACTGTACAAGAAGCTGCAGCATTCAGGCGTGCTATTAACTCCACACTAATTACTGCATGCTCCTGTGAGATGAGGGAGCTCACTCTGATGCCAAACACAGCAAACCACCCCACACAAACACACTTGTACATCTAGTAGCCTTACCAGTAAAACAAATTAAACGTGCTTGGGAGCACTGCAGGGCACCAGGGTTGGGTGGACACAGAGCTCACTCACATCCCTGCACCATCAGAGCAAACTGGCCGCCTGCAAACCCCATCCTGCCCCAGTTCCCAGCCACAGGGCTTCAGCGCAGGACACCTGGCAGTGCTCAGAAGCCCATCAAGAAGCCCCCTGAGAACTTCCCAGCATGGCTTTCCATGTGCCAGTGCTTGGGAATGCTCTCTGTGTTGTTTAATTCCCTGCCCTAAATGTAGCCTTCACGTCTGTGGGGGGGAGCAGGGTGAGCACCAAACCTATCTGGCAGTCACTCTTCCATGCAGGTAAAGCATTTTTCTACTCCTGGGTATGAAAAATATCAGCATATTTGTATCAAACTAATTATCAGCAAAGTTAAAAGTAGCAAAACTGTTTAGACAGGGCTTTAAAACTCTTCTATTCTCCATTTGGAAAGTTGGTTTTACTGTTCTTCTACACCATGTTCAATGGTTTCATGTATCATTCCCTGCTGAAGTCCAGGACTACATGGTTTGGTGGAAAAGAATGGGTCTTATTACTTGGAGTTTTATTTTAGTTTTAAATGACCACTGTAAGGATAAATTGCCTTGAAAAATACCTCCAAATAGTTAGAAATACTTCCTAACCTTGCCATAAAGATTTCTTTTACCACTGTGACCTTAATGAGAATGTTTCCCTTAAGAATTGCGGGGAGTTTTATGAGAAAGCAACAACAAAACAGTGAGAAACCTTGGCAACATTGAGGGGGAAGAAGATCAATAAAAGGAAAAAAACCCCAAACAAATAAAATAATCTCTCAGAAAAAAGGCCAATACCAACTTTTAAGATGACCAAAGTCTAATATCCTCTCATTTGTAAGTTTAATTTGTTTTCTGTACTATTTTTATCCGACTGAACTGCTATTATGTGAAGTACAGAAAAAAAGGTCTTTTACTTAGAAGAATTCTTGACTAGCTTTCTCCTAAATATGATATTCTTGGGAAAACAGGATATCACTTTAATAGATGGAAAGAACAGTCCACAGCCACAATACACAAAACCTGATCTACAGCCTTAGCTAACCCACTGCTTCACACATGCCTAGTTTTAAGAATGTGACATATTCCCTAAAAGCCACTGACTCCCTTCAGACCCCTCAGTGGACCTAAACCATTGAAGCACCAGTTTGGGCACCCTGTCAAACCTCTGCCTACCATTACCACAAACCCCCTCAAACTACCTCCAAAAAAAAGTGTAAATACAGCGTCCAAGGGAACAGCACTAAAGGCATAAACCTGAAGATGATGAGAAGCTATCACAGCCACAGAACATTCTGAAGAAAACCTGATCTCACTGATACCCACAGGACTTCTGTGCTCTCTTCCAGAGGACCAAGAACTCTCTCAGTGGGCACACTTTGTCTATTAAAATCAGATCCTGACACCCCTAAAACTCCACACATGCCATATATTCTTAAATCAGATAATTCCACTAAAAATAATTGCTCTTCCTTTATCCTTAAGGCAAATTACTGTTATTTTGCTGAAGTTGAGGCTGCATTCAAAGACACCACCACACAATATCAAGGGCATTCCAGTTAGGGCCAAGTGAGCAGCCTCCCAGGAGGCTTACACGGGTCCCTGATGTCCCAAGAGGGCTCACACAGGTCCATGATCCCCGCTCAGAGGTGTCCCAGGGCTGAGGGAGCTGGCTGACCTCAGTATGGGGCCGCAGAAGAAGCCTTCAAGCTGGTCTGCATCTTCCCTGCTAAGAAGCTATTCATGACATAGGGTCTGGAAAAGGAAGGGTCAAGAGAAAACACTTGTGGTTTTGGGGCATTTACCACATTCATTTAAACTTTTATTTCATTAGTATTATGATTGGATGTCTGGGTTTTCAGAAAAAATCCCAATGTTTTCAAGTAAATTTTGTTAACATTTCTATTTAGTGGCAAAGCTTTTTCCCCTCTCAAAAACTAAACTCTTCTGTGAAAAAAATGTCCAGCCTTAAGTTGACTGATAATTCTGGAAGGGACAGAGAAACATGGTCACAGTTCTTTCACCAACTGATGCATTGAGTCTTTGCTTTAACAGGTCTGAGACTATATAGATGTTTGGAATGGAAGCTATGGAACTGAATAAAACAAAGTCTCACCTTTTTATCTCCTAACATGCCCACTTTTAGGAGATATCTATCCATCTACATTTCACATATCTCTGAAGAAAAATGTTCTGTTTCTGTGCAGAAGAGTACATTCGAAGTTCAATATAATGACAGGTATTTTTTCAGAGATCCTAAAGTGCTCTGCAGATTTTACAGACATGACTGTATAATCAGGGAACAATTTACCAACCTCTGAATTCAGGTATATATCTTCAAATATGGAAGACAGCAACCATTTAATATGGTACCATATTACCCATATATTAGTAGAGGATATTAAAAAAAAATAAAATTAAAAAAGGAGAAAAAAAAAGTAACTAACTTAAAGCAATAAAACTCTAGCCAACGCTACAAAACTTGCATGTCTTCTTCTGCTAGAAGCACACATATATATTTCGTGAAATGGCCACAATCTCAACACTACATGTCACAGAGAAATTTATCATCTCCTCCATCCTGTGTCCCTCCTCGTTCCCATCACTAGCTATTACATTGATTCAGCAACTGACTCCAAAGGAAAAATACCACTCACTAATTACCATAGAGTGGTGTTCATTCAGCACTTCAGTTTTCCTTGGAGGCTTCTTACCCAAACATTAACCCTCAACCAAACCAACCTCAGCTGTTTCAACATTCTCTTTTCTTTTTTTTTTAAACATGTACATAAAACACAAGAACCAGACCAGTTGCAGTCAGACTTCTTGGCAATTTAACATTTTTAACCAAAGTAATTTATAAATTATGCCAGTGGAATATTTATTTATATGAAGAATTTTGTAGGTTATTTTAAAGGTCGGATTGGAACTGCTTTTATGTAGTAAGTGACTGAGAAATTGCTGAATGTTGTCTTGTACAAACTTCACACTAGCAGCAACGCTACAGAACAATTTTGCTTTTGTCGAGGACGTATTTTTACGTCCATTTTTACGTACATTTTAATTAAACACTTTAATTATGAAACAGTTGCTTATATAGCTACGCAAACTGAAAATGGTTTGGGTGTTAGCTTTTTTTTTTGATCTGCTCTAATATAAAAGATAGTGTAATTCAAACATAACAAAACCAGAGTGTTCCTCTCTCTGCAGTAAGAGGGGAAAGACACACAGCAGGAACTAAAGGAGAACTTGAAAGGCTCCGTGCTGGCTGCCTATCAGGGTCCCAGTATTTGCACACCAAAGGTAGCAGACATCTGGGGCAGAGCCTGTGTGGTGCCTCCTGCCTCTTCTGCGGGGCTGTGCCGAGGGAATTCCGCCCCAGCCAGGAACGGGGCTTCCAGCCTTTCATGCTGCTCTGGCCTGTTTACCCACCACAACGGGGTCAGAGCACAGGAAGAAATCTTAACCCTGCGTTTGAGCAGAGAATGCTAAGAACCCAGGGACCAGCCACATGTGGGATTCGGGTATCGGCAGCGGCTCTGCCAACCGGCGCTGACTTAAAACCCACATGGAGAACAAAACTTCTCCTGCTTGAGTCATACTCCGACACTAAAGGCACACTGGAGAGGTGCTCAGAGACATTATAACAGGCATCACAGAAATGCTAAGTACTCTTTTTCCAGGCTATTTTTAGAAAATTACTGAAGAGCAGGATGTTATCCCTGAGCCACATGCATTGTATTTTCCATACTTGCATCAATGACACAGTTGGGTGAGAATGGTCACACATAAAGATACACTCTCAGAGTGAACACCACACTATTTTTAAATTTTTCTTTAGAGATGCTTCCCCCCTTCCCCAGCTGACCACGGAATCACTGCACAGCCTCACAGTGCTTTGCTGTGCTTGGACATCCTCCAACTCTGGACACTCCAGAGTGAAAAGTCAAGTAGAGAAAGGAGAACACAAAGATGAAGGCACTGAGAGGAAGGAAACTATCAAATATCACAATCCCAACAAGCCATTACTTTTCTCTGGGATCAGCTAGAGGGTTTGTAATGTGCTTCTAAACTCCAAGCACAACAATAGCAGCAAATCACTAACAAATTAGTAAAAGTAGTAAAACAGTGACTACCAAATGGAATCCTTGCAAGCACAAGTTTGAATATTTCACTCTAAAGCTCAAAGGAGATACTAAAAAACAGTTTTGTAAAACACTGTTTTGCACATACAGACAAGAATTGCAACCAGATATGAAATACTGAAGGGTGGAGTGGGCAAATGTACTATTTTAAACCACAGCTTATCATCAGGAGAGCTGGCCAGGTACTAGAGCATTTGAGATTTTTTAAAAGAGAAATATCTTGATAAAATTTACCTGCTGTAAAACCAGTTTAAAAATGAATGGTTTCTGTGGATGTTTATAAATGGATTCTGTGTATGTTTTTTAATGGAATCCCAGCTCCAGCACATTGAGTAGCATGCCTTAGTGAAATTAAGCACTCCTGTTTTTCAGCCAACAATTAATCAGGCTATGTTTAATACCCCCTAATAGAAAAGAACAATTGTTACTAAAGGAATATAGCAATTAAATCACTAGGGCTAAATTGCCACATCCTTACAGTTTGCTTTAGGACTGGGTTTTCTGTGATGCAATCCCCACCAAAATTTCTTCACAAAGATTCTCTTGCAATGTGTCACAGTGGGAGAAGGCAAAAGTTTGTTCACCACCTCTGTTCAAAAGCTGCACTTACCCCTGGGGAAACCTTGAGGTTTTTGGAGGTCAGAGCTCTCTTTTCAGAGGCTCCAGGTGACTCAATCAGGGCCATCTTTGCCATGATCTCTTGAAATTCTGTTTCTCTTGAAACAGAAGATCCCTACAAAAACAAATGTGGTTTGAAAACGTATCACCTTTTCACTGAAATTTTCTAGTAGGAAGGTGTATCTTATTCACCTCTCAGTTCTATCCCCAAGCTAAATTCAGAAGCACATATGGTAGAAGCTTCCACAGCAAATAATTGGAGCGGGTATCGCAACCAAACATCCTGTGGCTGTTCTGAAAGCAAGAATTGGGATCTCCATGTAGATGCACAGATCTCAGAAGCATGATCTGGCCCCCGGACATGATAGGTTTTCTATAAAGAACAGTGTTACTATAATCCCTCTCTTGTCATGAAATATTCAATTTTCTTTTCCATTCTTACAAAATAAAATGCTAAATTACCTAGTTTAGTAGGTCAATGTCAAAACTTATGATGAAAAAGAATCTTCCTAAGAGAGTTTCTTAAAACCTGTATAATCAGGTTGGTAATGCTGCCCACAGGGAAAACCCATTAGCAGAAATCTCTAACACATTTCAAAAAGCTAAGTGGATTGTGGGTATGCCTGTTTGCTGCATTGCAAGCAGCCCAAGTCACCTGAAAGTGCTGCTCCATCTCAGGGCTCTGGTTTCCCTCTCACATACTTGGTGTAGAAATCTGATCCTGCAGCCACTAGGCAGATTTTGTGAAGATGAGGAAAGTAGATTTCATCTTCCTCGTGTAACTGGAAGACATTTTGTAGCTGATTGCAAGGGTTAAACTCTACTCCTGGACTTCAATACTCAGAAATTCTATGCACTCTCTTTTTAGAGTACTCTTCCTTCCTTCCTATCCGCTAACACAATAGGGAAAGCTTTGTTATCGTTAATCATCTTCGGAGCCCTGGGGATTCTCTGAGTACTACAACTGCTGCAACCTCCCTGGAAAAACCCACAGAGATGTGCACCAAAGTTTCTGTCAGAGTTCACTCATGCAGATTTTCATTAATAACTGGATTTACAAGCTGGGCACATGGTTAATGCTTCATCTGAAGTCAAAGAAATTAAATCTTTGATAATTATCACCAAAATCACTATTTCTAAATCAAGTATTTGAACTTTTTTTGCCACAAGGATCTATAATCTGAAAAGAGGAAAGAGAGTTTTTCAGCATAAAACCAAGTAATGTTTTACACTGCACACAACATCACTAGATATTAGGAAAGCTAAGATGAGCATTGTAAATAGAGATGTAAATTTATCAAAAGTTATACATTTTTGAGAGACAATTATTGTGCCTTAACAGAGAACAATTTACCCAGACTAAACACCTTAAATAGCAGTCACAGTATGAGTTTAGCAGCCAATTATTTGACTAATTCATCATGTCAGCCTCCTAACAAATAGTCCCCAAAGAAAAGCAGCCTGTCTTGTAATTTCTGGAGACTTTGAAGGAAAAGGATATCCTGTAGAAATTAAAGAAAAGCAACATGGCTGAGAAAATACTTGTAAATAAGTCATCAACATTCTGATTAGATCTCTAACTCCTTGATCTAAATGTCTTGTTTTTTCATGCATTCTGCTACTTAAAACTAATTTTAAAATACATTAAGTGCAGGAATAAACAATGACAAAAATGTAGTCCTGATTTCTCAGTCTTTTCATCTGCAGGTGCAAATTCTGTACTTATTTATAGCTGTTTCCTCAACTTAATGCCCACTCTTCATAGAAGTACAGTGCCAGCAATAATATAACCAAATTCCCTATCTGAAACTGAAGGGTACAATGCTCAGATGGGGAGAAGTAAGTTTTTAAAACTCTTCAGACACTTATGAATTCCACAAACAATCCAGCAACACAATTCTGTAACTAAAAATAAACCAACAATAAATCTCTCTGATTGAGAGTCCAGTTTCAGCATCCCCAGTGCCATACAGACTTATGGGGGATTTGTGCCTAAAACTGTGTGAGCACTAAGTAGTTGTGCAAGTGCATGTCAAGATTAATGTCCCTATCAATCCACAAAATGATTGTTTTTGTGCATAATTGCAGTAACTACACATGCAGGTTAGGTACATAGCATTGATTTTACTTGCCTATCCTTGTGCTACTACAATACTGAAAATTTGAATCTAATTTATTCTCATTGTTTATGCAGTTAACAAGCTTCTCTGTATGTAAACAGAGGCCTGTGAGCTAAAACCTGGTGTCTTGCTCCACAGAAATTGCAATCTAAACAAAAAACCTCTGCATTGGAGAGCAGACTGGTGCTCACTCCACTGAAAAACAGAAGGGAAAAAACAAGAATAAGCAACAAGAGATGACAGGAGCAGTAAGGCAGAGGGATTGGGCAGAAATAACCTGGCACATGACACAATAGTTCATAGCAGTGAACAGTGGGACAATGGGCATATTTTACATCAGATTTTCATTTATTAAAAGGGATTTTTCAGTGTTTTCCTACTTCAGAAGAGCATAGAGAACATAAATACAGTAAAAAAGAGGAGATGGTGAGCAAACAGTGGCAAGTAACCACTGCGGTGGTCACTATGGACATATCTTAGGTAGATTGAGATATTTAGCATCTCCTATTGCATCCCAGTAAGATGTCTTATGCTAATCTAAGTGAGAAATTATCCCCTTTAACTCCAGACTATGTTCCCTCACCCAATGAGACCTCTTTCCAAAGGAAACAGGCTATAAGGCACACTTATGACACTGTACTCTGGAGCAGGCACATCTGAAAAGGGTGGTCTCATCAAGCACAGTGGTTCCATCCAGGCATCTTTTATCTGTCAGCTACCATGTTCTGGAGCTGTTCACCCAGATGCTTTATCCCATCATTTAAATGCTAGTTTAGGCAACATTTTCTTCCCTCCTTTTGATTGATGTCCAGCCCAGCACATTATCCTTTCCTTTAAATTGATGTCACTTTCTTTAAGAGCCTAAGCATTACTCTAAACTGTGTTTTAATTGCTATTTATATGTCCCTCAAGTGTGCAGAATCATTTATTGTTCAGCAAAGGCCAGGACATTTTATAAATAAAATCCTCACTTGCTACTGAGAATGATAATATTAGCTGACAGCATCTGGATGCACTTTCAAAGCAAAGATTTTACTTTTGCAAGACAAAGCTAAAATCACAGATGGCATAAGCTGGTGTGAAAACTGCAGAAAGCTTTTTTACCCCCTGTTCTTCGAATACCATGGTAAGTTGGTGAGTAGGAGGAAAGTAAAAGCTTACATTCATCCCAGCATGCCAACCCATGTCCTGCTGAGATGCTTGACTGTCTATTGCTTCTAAGCAGCTGGAAGAATGTCAAACTGTCATCACTGATTAAAATGGGATTTTATAGAAAGCATCATATGTATTGTCAGAATTTTAGAATTATTTTGTATGATGGAAATCAAAAAAAATGCTAGTTTTGCTTCAAAACATATTTTCTTCACATTTCCCTCTGTTTCACACTAGTACTTACTAAAGATTGCAGTTTTTCAGTAATTATGGACTTCACCTTGCTTTGGAGAGTCGGGGATTTACCCACCATGAATTTTCACTGAAAAGCCTGTACTGCTCCTAAACAGCCTGGAATTGCACAGCTGTCTCCCCACCAACACTTCTGCCACTTGCTGTCTCCAGGCTCACTCCTGAGCACTTGAGTGGAGCTGCTGGTGCCTGTGGTTTTGATCTCCATGGCTCACCTGCAGTTCCCTGCCTTTCCCTGCCTCAGCTCAGGAAGTAACTAGCTCTGTTGTACAAACATCTTGTTAGAGACAAAGAGAACCAAGTATCCAAGGACATATTGTATTAGCCTCTACTGTTCAATGCAAGCCTTCAGAGAACCCAGAGCCTCCTGACTCCCATCTCCTCTTGCCATCATTATTTGAATTTCCTTAACCTTGAGAGAAAGCTTAAGCATGAAACTCTCATCTGAACTCTCTGTTAGGTGGCAAAATTTGTGTAACCCCTTCCTATGTGTGTGCATCAGCCAAACTTGCCAATATTCATGCAACAAAAACTCCACATGAGCAAGACCTAGAAGACACTTGGTACTGAGAATGGAAAGGGAACATCTGAGGGTCAACAGCAGGGGTAAGAGACAGCACCTGCTCCCAAAGGTGTTACAGAGGGGGACAGCTAAAGTATCTGCATTACAGGATAGTACTGCACCTGTAGTGCAGCACTGGCTGGCCATGCTGGGCCACCCTGTACTTACCAGTCACACAGGGAGAGTCCCAGCAGTGCTCCACGCATCCCTGCTCTGGGGTTGCCCACCACCAGCCCCTCCAGCTGCCAGACTGCTGTGCCCCTCAGTACCACCACC
>NW_005054343.1:310138-312587 GCF_000277835.1 Geospiza fortis | reverse complement strand
CCCCCCCCCCCCCAGAGAGTCAGCATTAGCCCAGCTCAGTGACAGCTGAATGTGCCTGCTGGCACAGAGAGGCTGTGACACCTGCCCTGTCCCTGGGTGACCATGGGCTCTCCCCCAGGCTGACCCAGCCCAGGGCAGCAGCACCCCTGGGGCAGGGCTGCTGTGCACGGCACAAAAGTGCCGGGACAGGCTGTTCCACCAACACAGGCACCAGAGCCTTTGGGCATCAAGGGGAAGGGCCCCACACCATCCCCAGCTCAGCCCAGCTTAAGGGATCCAGGACAGCCACCCCCAAATCTGAGGGATGGGGCTGGGCCAGCACTTAAACACCTTGAGTGGGACCAGGTGGAAGCAGAGGATTGTGCAGAGCAGCTCTCTCTGTGTGGTCATTGATTGGAAGCACTGAGGACACCATGGGCTGGGCACGGCCACAGACTGAGATATCTGTGGGGTGACTCTACCCCCAGGGCCATCCCCAGCCCCATGGGGTGACTCCAACCCTGTGCTGCACTCAGCCCTGCAAGTGACCCTGTTCCCAGTGCAGTCCCCAAACTCATGGGGTGACCCAGTCCCCAGTGCAGACACCAGTCTCATGGGGTGATTCCCAGCCCCAGCCCAGTGGGGTGACCCTCATTCACCCTCTGATGCACTCATCTTTGGAAAAAAATGGGGATGGTTGGTAGGGGACAACAAAAAGAGCACCACAAAAATATAAACTCTGTCATACCAATTACAATTCCTTGTTTTTTTTAGCCAATTACTGCATCACTCTGAGTGTTAGGAAATGGTCTGCATGGGGAAAATTACCTTGTTGCAAACGCTTCCAAACAGAATTAAATTAGATAAATACAGTTCTCCACCCAGTGTGCCTGCAACACTCTGCACCAGTGGTTAAACCTCAGCAAACCTCAGCCAAACCCGGATATCGGGGGAAAACAGAAAGTTAAAAAGTTATTTTTCTCACCTGGGCAGTACTGGATTGTTTTTAATCTCTCTTGGGACATACTGCAATCAGGAAAAGGTGCAAAGAGGGATAGCTACAGACTGATCATTTCTCCAAACAAATAATCACAATAAATTCATCAGAGCAAGAACTCTTGAAATACCAGAGGCCTGATGTAAACAAAGATCTTCCAAATATATAAACTGAAAAGATGATGTTCAACCCCTTTAAACAAGTACAGTGATTGCAATGTACTTTAAAATTTGAACAAAGCTTTTGCTGTGTTCCAGCACTGAGCTGCTGAATCGATGGGAGATGAGTGCTGTAGTCCCAGCCTGCCACGAGGCATTAGAGCTAAAGCTGAGAGGCTCATGGACACAGCCATGCTCCCAGGTCACCAGGTGTCCCTCACAAGAGACACACCTGGATTTTTGAGAGATTTCAGTGTTAGCCAGCCCTGCACAGCCCACACACATCCCATTGAGGCACCTTGTGCTGCCCCTCTCTCAGGAATAGTATTTTTGGTGGGTTGTGCCCACAGAATTGGTTCAATGAGGCAGCTGAAGTGCCTTGCTAAGCTGAGCCCTTGGCAGAGCGCACAAGTCCCTGCTGCCCAGCCCAGTCACTCTGGAAGCAGCCAAAGAAATTTGGAGCCACATCTGCATATTCTGGGTAACACTGAGCCAAAGATGATTCCCCAGAGGCAGAGGAGTCTTGCAGAAAAGTCAGGTGCATTTCAGTGGGATCAGGCGCACTGATGTGTCACAGAACTATTTTCAGTCCAAAAGCATGTTTTTAAATCAGTGCTTCTAGTTTTAAGACTCAGTCATTAACTCTCAAATAAACAACAGCAAAGATAGGACCCTGTCCCTGTAAACATGTCACTTCATGGAGATTTTTACATGATACATTACACTGACCATGTGCACTAATCAAAATATCAGCAAATAAAGCTTCTTGCCCATATTTTCCTAAATAGTATACCTTTAACACAACCGCTGATCCTGAGGTATTAACCAACCACTCCGTCATAACTATGAAAAGCAAATATTGACTGAGCATTGAGGTACGGTAAATAAATTATATTTACCCTGACATAGTGTTCATTGCCTTCCCTAATTATACACAGTGAAAAACATTTAATCTGGCCATCCAAATAGGCTTAACAGCTACTGAGACAGTCAGGACTATGAAAAATAAAAATGCATCTTTAAAGATTAAAGAGGAAATAGTGTTATTCTATCCACATGCAAGTGTGATTGTATTCAATATAAGGAGTTGTCATTTGAAAAGATAAATAATTTATTGCTATTAGGCAGGTTTACAAGCATTAATTTCCTGGTTCTATTCAATCATATTAAAATATCCTTTAAATATTTTTTGAAAATAAATGTAGACATTTAATGAGGCAGACACAGAGAACCAGCAGCACAAGAAACAGCAAATTTGTGTTGTTGTTTAGTAGTATGTAATAACTGCAGAAATAGTGTGTAAAAACCTGGTCAG
>NW_005054343.1:306710-307478 GCF_000277835.1 Geospiza fortis | reverse complement strand
GGGGGGGGGAACTAAAAAAGAATGATTTTAAGGAAATGGCTTTTGGAAACAGAATGCTTGAACTAATGTAAGCAAACTAAATTTGCTAGACGTGAGTCTTTAGGAAGCTTTACGGTGAATCTTAAGGAGTAATTCATAAGAAGGTATTCCTAGGCATCGCAGCCATTTAGCACATGCCACAGCTGGACTAGCAAGACGCGAAGGATCGATATTGGATCAATATAGAAGGCAAATCAATCACAAGGGTTTTCTTTTCAAAATATTTAATTAAATGTGGTGGCAAATAACTTCAGGATTTATTGTTTGATGCTAAGAGCATTACTGATTTTTCTTTTCTAAATTTCCACATGGGGACTGCCTGGTTCCTGGTCAGAGGATTATAAGAGACTAGGGAGTGGAGGAGACAGATTTCCAATATATAATAACTTGTATATATACATGATTATAGACTCACATGGTGCTTTAAATAATCCACTCTGTCGATGACTCATTCCATTAGCTCTGAAATAGAAGGCATGTCTGACTTTAGTAGATGGCTTTGTGTTTACCCCTCAACATAAACGCGTTCGGCCTTTAAAGTTAGCTATGTGTCAATTTCCATCCTTTTCCCTATTCCCACGTTTTTTCTTTAGGATCTAGCAGCCTACTCGGCACTCGCAGAGCTGCAGGGAGGGGAGGCGAACACGGCACAGGTTGAATGACCCGGGAACAGGGGAGTACCTGGGGCGCTCTGGAGCCGCAGGATGCGCGGGGCCCGCCCCGCTCGGT
>NW_005054343.1:303790-305967 GCF_000277835.1 Geospiza fortis | reverse complement strand
CCTCGCCACTCTGGGCCCCATTTAGGGCCCAGCTCTCTTGGCTGCACCGAGCCGGCAGCAGCGCCAGTGCCAGGCGGGTGGAAAAATACCCACGGTCAGGGCCGTATTGAAGTGCCCCGTCCCCGGTGACAGGAGCAGCTCTCTCTGCCTTGACGAAGTTTCCAGCCGTGGGGTAGAAGCACACACGGTCCTGGCACGCTCACCTTAGTAGGGCTGCACGGAGAGATGTCTCCTTTTCTGCGGAGAGACCCCTTCCTTTTATTTTTTCCCCTACGTCGGAGGAAATATTTAAAAATTATCTAAAAATTGCAACTCAGAAAAATACCCCCAGGTGTCCCCAATTTATGTCGCACACCGGCTGCCTGTCCTGTCTTTCCATGCCTGCCCACACGCTCTTCATGGCACGCACCTGCCCTCCCAGCTGCCTCGAACTCCCTTCCCCGCTCACTCCCGGTGCTCACTGCTCTCCCGGTGGGAAAAAAACTGGGTATGGAATGGCGGAACTGCCCGGGACTCGCTCTCCCACGGCCCCAGCTCTGCTTTGGGGGTTAAACCTGACAGACTTTCCACCCCAGCCGAGTTTTAGTCCTCGGTAACTCGCCCCGTGTCCCGTTCCCGGTGCCAGCTGAAGGCGACAAACGCTACTGGGGATCAAAACGCGCCCAGTAAGGCTGGCAGAGGTGTGGAACAGCGGATAGAGTGGGCCGTAGGCCGCCGATGCAGGGAGCTCTGGACATGCTCACCCATCAGCTCAGTCACTTCCCTCGCTTGCTCACCTCCAGGACACTCCACGGAACCTCCGCGGACCCGGGGCAGCACAGCCCGGCTCCCACCCGGGAGGTTACAATAGCTTATTAGCTTATTTCCTTCGTTAAGTGCTAACACCACCTGGTTATCCGCCCACCGTAGCGCGCTGGGGTGCTGGTAACCGCGCTGAAGGGTTAAGGGGGTTTTGGAGGGTTTTTTTGGGGGGCTTTTTTTTTTTTCTCCAGCGCCGTGGCCAGGAGTCGAGGGGACCCCGAGGGAAACGGCGCTGCCCCGGTAGGGCCCGGACACACCGGCCCGGCACCGGCGGGGCTCTCCCCAAACCTGCTCCCTGCAGTTCCATCCGGCGTTATTGCAGATCCAGCCTCTTCCACCAAATAACAGATGCAGCCTCTAATGCAAATATTGCCATTTCCCTGCTGAATTAGCCTTGTCACTTAGCCCAGAAGCTGGCAGCGTTAAGCCAGCTTGCATTTTAATTTGGCCCTGAAGTTACTTATTTCATTATTGATCAAACATAATGCTGAATCAATGTTCATCTTGTTACCTGGGCCATTTCCATGTAATACAGTGATAGCACTGCCTGGAGTTACTCATTCCCATCCCAAAGTGACTTTACCATAAAATCAATGCTTGTTTGTTACTGATATAAGGCAGCATCCGTGGGATGAAGAGCGAATAAAGCAGTTACGCCACCGCGATCTGAAAGTTCGGACAGAATATGTACGCGAATAAAGACTTTAATATTTAAATGTATTTTATCGGCATCAAAATCATCCTAGCCAGGCCGATGGGACAGAAAATCTCAGGCTGTAAGATGACGGGCTTTGATACTGTAGGTGTTGCCATTTGTAAACGCTACCTGGGACTTAATGGGGGAATCGTTTCTCTACCCAGAGTATCATTACACAGCAGATGTGGGCTGTAAGCTCTTCCGGGAAGGGACTGTTTTGGAAAAATAGTAATTAATACAATAGTAATTAATGATTGTGTCACAAGATTAGACTCCGCGCAGTGTTATCTTCAGCGCAGCTGCTGCTCCTTTTCTTTGCTTGTGTTTTCCCC
The DNA here is from genome assembly GCF_000277835.1 of Geospiza fortis. Taxonomy (NCBI): domain Eukaryota; kingdom Metazoa; phylum Chordata; class Aves; order Passeriformes; family Thraupidae; genus Geospiza; species Geospiza fortis. Next base: position 304,137 of record NW_005054343.1, on the reverse strand, counting down.
TCCAGCTAATAAACCCAGTTACAAATTACGCGGAGCCATCCCATTGCCCGGCTCTCCCATGCACCGGCCGGAGAGCGCTGGAGCACCCCACGCGAGGAATGCCCCATTTCGCTGTCACACGGAAAGCCTCCGGAGGCGTCGTTTGAGCTGCATTTTCCACGCACGGCACCTCCAGCCGCCCCTCTCCCCGCTCTGCACCGGATACACCGGCCCCAGCCCGGGGGGAGACACCTCCCGGTGGGCTGCGGACGAGGGAAGGGGGGATCCTCAGGGAAAACCACAGATATCCTCCCACGGCCGGGGGCCGGTCAGGGCGTGGGGAGCTGAGAGCGCCCGCAGTGCCGGGC
>NW_005054343.1:301309-303737 GCF_000277835.1 Geospiza fortis | reverse complement strand
AAAAATCTGGGTTTAAACCCGCTGGTAAAGCTCGAGAAACCCAGGACACCCTCGGCTCCGGTTTAAAAAACGCTACAGCCTGTTCCGGAGCCGCGGACATCCTCTCACCAGCGGAGGAAGGTGGGGACGGTCCGGCCCGAACGATAAGAGCCGGGGCTGCAGACGAGGAAAACGTGGAGGGGAAGTTTCCCGCAGCTATGCGCACTTTGCGCCCACTCCTCCGCTCCCGCGCAGCGCCGAGACCGGCCCCGCCGGGCTCACAGAGCCACGCTGACACCGGCCACTCGTTCCGATAGGCGACGGGAAATCTAACTGGGCGCATAAAATATATTGGCATAAAATTAGTGAATTGCACTAACAGATTGTAAATCACCTAAACGGTCAAACCACAGATATGAATCACAAATTCCTATAAAGATTAATGTTTCCTAAGATTCACGGCAATTATGCAGTTTTTGGACAAAAGCCTTTTCCCAACCTATCATTCCTGAGCGCTGCTTTTTTTTTTTTTTTTTTTTCTGAAGTCTTTCCAGGTTTCGGTGGGGTTTCTAATGAACGATTCACCAAAGGAAAGGTTTTATTAACACCTCTAAAAACTATAAAGTTTAAAGGCAGGGAGAAAGGGAGCAGATCGGAAGTTGGGTAACACAAATATACTGACCTACTGGCGACGGTCCGAACGCAAATCAACAAAGCACCACAATGGTGGCGGGGGGGGAGGGGAAGTCAGAGAAATGGAAGGGGTAAAAAAACCACCAAGAGGCCAGCTTTGCCCCGGCGGTAACCAGGCTGTGCTCAGAGCTGCCCCAGCAGCCCTCGGCATCTGCTGATAGCCCCTTACCTTTGCTTACCCCCTTGTGGTACACACTGAAGCCTGAGCTGCTTAAAAGCGGAAGAAGCAGGAGGAGAACACGCCTGCGAGCAGAAAGGGGGCATTATTTCTCGAGGAAATAGGTTGGCAGGAGGTGTATGGGACTTCGGGTCTCCCAGGCACTATTTTTCCCTTCTCGCCTCTGTGTAGAACTGGAGATAATAGTTGGGGCTGCAGGTAACGGAGTCTGTTCTTATTTAATTTCCCTAAATGGCCTGGAGAGCACTTAAAAGCCCGGAGAGCTTCTGGCCAGCATTTTCTTATTAACTAATTTCACTTCGATCCTATTAAAGTGTATGCTTTCTAACCTTCAAATGAACCTCTCCCTCCCCCTTCTAAAACAAAGCCAATACCTTTTAATGACAGAGTAAAGCTTTTGAAAATGTTCCTACCTGCTCTCCTAACATCACAGAACGCGTGGCCCATTAAGAGCCGCGGAGCACCCACTCTTGCTGCGGGCCCTCCCCGCACCCACAGCACCCAAAGCACCCAGGAAGGCTCCGCCGGGGCTCGACGGTCCCAGCGCCCGGGAAGGGGCGGCCGAGCCAAGGGGAGCTGTGGACAGAGGGCGCTAGAAAATGAGATTGGACCGATTTGCTTTATTTCTCTTTGGGAAAATCTCAGCAATAATGGGTTTTAAATGGATACATATATTTACCATTTCAAAAGGGTTCTGCTGTTTCCTGGTAACGCTCACCACAAGTGGTAATAATAAAAGATGAAGTATTTTTTCTCACCTTAGGTCATTAGATTTACAGACAAGGTACTAAATCATTTTAGCTCCCCAAACCTTGAAGGAAAGGCACGCACACACTCGTGTCCCTTTCTCTTCTCCTCCCCCTTCTGAAGAAACATGCAACGAGAACAGAGACAAAACAGTCGCCGAGGCTCGGAGAATGTCTCCCTTTAACAGTTTACTACTACTAGTACTACTACTACCAATAACAGTTGAGTTGACGTTGGCTGCAGAGTGCGGATTGTCAGTGGCCTCGTCCCAAAGTCTTAACATGAAGGGTCATTAATTGTGTTTTCTTTCCAAATCATATGTCACTGCAATTAACAGATTCTGATCAAGAGACTCCTTTCAGATTGATTCCATATGTGATAAGGAATGTGCAGCTTGTTATCTATCTGTCGCCTTGGAATTATGGAAAAGCTTCAAACGTGTAATTTGAAGAGTCTTTTACCCAGTGCTTTGATCTTTCTCTCTATTTTTTAACTCTTGTTTTACTGCGGCCCTTCTCCTAATCCCACTTGTTTGTTTACCCCCCTTTCCCCGGTGGCTGCCCCCGGCCCTCGTGTGCTGTGGCAGCTCGCAGCCTGCCCGCACCCCGGCACCCCGCGAGAGTCAGCCTGAGCCCTCAGCCCTCCCTACAGCTCCCCCGCAACTTCCACAAGCAGCCTTCGGCTCCTCGGAGTGACACCGCGGGGCCAGGGCCACCTCCGTGCCCCCGGTCCCCCGGGACCCGGCCGAGATTGGAGCGGCGGGGCGTGAGCGACCAGAACCGAGAGGGGTCCCGAGAAGGGCATGGGTGCGGGTGCGATGCTGCCCACGGA
>NW_005054343.1:300549-301067 GCF_000277835.1 Geospiza fortis | reverse complement strand
TCAAAGCGACTCCCGCTCGGCTTTGCTCTTCCCCTTTTCGTCCGTGGGGAACGCGCTTCTCTCCGTTCCCCGCTCGGCTCCCGCCGCCGCCTCCCGCCCGCCTTGCCGTGCCGCGCTCCTCTCCGCGCCCGGCTCCAGCCGCCTCCGCTCCCGCGCTCGTCCCGTCCCGCACCGACCCTCCCGCTGCCGGAGCCGTGCGGCACCGCTCGCCGTGGGCTTCTCTCCCGCAGCTCGGGAAGACGTCTCCTTTCCTCTTGCTCTTCCCCACCATTTGCTGTCTTCTCCGCTTTCTTTTCCCTCCCTCTCAGCCAAGAACGGCATCCCTACAGATTTCTCCTCCTGTCCACTCGGTACAGCTATGCTCCCTCTCAGTTTCTTTCTCATTAATAAACCATCCCTCACCCTCACCCTGACCTGGGTCCATTTCACCCATAAATTTCTCTCCTCCCGTGTCTCCCTCTCGGCTCCCCACTGCCACTTACCCGCGGTAGCCCCCTCCCGGCTCCCGGGGTACCCCC
>NW_005054343.1:298559-300510 GCF_000277835.1 Geospiza fortis | reverse complement strand
CGGCGGCTCCCATGGGGACCAACTCATATTGATTGTGCTGTTGATTAAAAATCAGAAAACAATCCCGCCAGCTTTGATACTCCACGCCAGACGCGCAGCCACAAAAAGACGGGTCCGGTTTTGAGGGACACGCGTGTACCCCCGCACCCGCGCTTGGGGGGCCACAGCCCGACCGTGACACCAGAGTGGCGAGCACGACAGCCTCAAACGGCTACGGATTTATCCCGAGGGTCATATCCGCCCCTTTTCTCTCCGAAGTAGATATTTTTAAAAGTTGTGGTCTGCACCCAAACTCTCCCCCGATCCCCTCGATATCACGTCGCCCCAGCAGGCGCTGCCTCTACGGAAAAGTTTAAAGTACATCAGGACGTGGCGTTCGCTGCCTCTTTTCCTTTTGAGTAAAAAAGAAATAAACCTATAACTGATTTAAATATTTTTATCTCCCTTGCTTTGTACTATCAAAAGCACCAATGCTGAATAGAAGAAAATAAATTCCTCCAACCCAGAGTTGTTTTTGCACTAGATTAGCAGATAGGAAATGCTATAAAGATGAACTTAATACGATTAGAGATGTTTCCTACAGATTTTCATATATTGATTCAGGGAATTTTAATTCTGGAGCTTGCTTTGCTATAATCCGCATTTATTACAAGCTGATACAGTTTTATTATAGCAAGCTATCAAGGTCGATTCCTTTAACTGCATAATCTGACATGAATTTAATTTTTAAAGAAATGTAGCTATAAAAATCCATACTGTGGGCACAGTGGTTATATTGTACCTAAATCATATTTTAAAGGCAATAAATCCAGAGAGTATTTAGGAGGAGAGGGGAATACGGTTAAACGGCTCGCATTCAGCCACAACTCCTCAAAAGATCTTCCAAACTTTTTGTTTTATTTAAACACCGAGTATTTTAAAAGGCAGATAATGCTGGCAGGTTCAGGTCTCCTCTCCCCACTGGCTGTGTGAACTTTTTAGGTTCCAGCCCAGGCTCTTCCTCTGCCCGCAGCAGCGGAGCAGGGCACACCGGCGCTTGCCAAAGACGCGCCGTGATTGAACTGTATTTTAAGTACTCTTAAAAGGCTAAATTGCAACTCACGCTGGTTTCAGAGAAGGAAAAAGGGGGGGGGGGCACAGCAACAACAACATCAGAAACAAAATACAAGCAGTAATTTAAAATGTGTGGATCATAAAAAACTCCAAACCCTATTCTGTAATTAAACCGTATCTTGACTCCTTCCCAATAGCTCCTTACAAACCCGTGCCACTGCTCCCTTTGCAAATGTTGCACGTACCAGGTACTTCCTTCTTAGCCTTGTAGTGATTCAGAACAGAGGGAATAAGCAAAATGATCATAAATTTCCTAATTAGAGATTTCGCACCAAGACAAAAAGGTGTTAATGAGTTTAATTCCAGTGCCTGTCATTGTCCCTTTTTTCACACCACTTATTTACTAATGGCCCAGAGGGCTGCTCCCGTCTCTCCTTTGTTAAGATTTTAATTTGCCTTCTTTTCTGCCTTTGATGTAAAATTGTGACCTACAACTCTTTGAAGTCCCTTATTAGGAGGAAAATTAACTTAGCTTTTCCACTGTATCTGCGCACTGTTAGTCCAGGCAAAATGTAGAGAACTCCTTAAAGATCCAGTACATTAGGAAAAATTTCAAGGTAGTTCTGGAATCGCAAATTTTAAAAATTGCAATAGACTTTTAAATCTGTATTAGAAGATGTAACTCTCGCAAGGGCCGGAGGGGAGGAAGGGAGGAAGAGAATATCTTAATAAGAACCCAAAATTAATCTGGGCAAGGAAAGGTTGTAAATCTAAAAACCTGAAAAGGGGAACTGAGGGACGGTGTTGGTGTGAGCCTTTATTTTTAAATGTCCCAACTTTTCCCTGTCCCTCTCGTGTACTGCTCACAAATGACACCCCGGCGCTGGGTGCGGGGGGG
>NW_005054343.1:298076-298378 GCF_000277835.1 Geospiza fortis | reverse complement strand
AAGAAAAAGAGAAGGGTGGGTGGGGGGGGGGGGGACGCAGCTAGTGACAAACCCGGCGAGAGCGAGCTCTGGGCATGAGAGAGAGAGGGAGGCAGAGGGAGAGAGAGACTTAAAAGAAATAGGAGGGGCTTGTGAGAGACTAGAAATGTCAATCAGAGCCCAGAGTCCCAATAATCTCAGGCAATCTGTTAGGACCTGACCTAGGTCCACTCAGATCAATAGGAAAAGTGAGAGAAGAAAGAAGCGATCGGATCGTTTACCGCGGCGGCCGAGGACAGGAGGGAGCCCGCGGCCTCCGCGCA
>NW_005054343.1:296724-297316 GCF_000277835.1 Geospiza fortis | reverse complement strand
CAGCCGGGCCGCCCCTTCCCTCTCGCTGCAGGGCGCCCAGTACGAGCTGAAGGAGAGCCCGGGGGTGCAGCACGCCGCCTTCCCCCCCCACCACCCTGCCTTCTATCCCTACGGGCAGTACCAGTTCGGGGACCCGTCGCGGCCCAAGAACGCCACTCGGGAAAGCACCAGCACCCTCAAGGCCTGGCTCAACGAGCACCGGAAAAATCCCTACCCCACCAAGGGCGAGAAGATCATGCTGGCCATCATCACCAAAATGACCCTCACCCAGGTCTCCACCTGGTTCGCCAACGCGCGGCGGAGGCTCAAGAAGGAGAACAAAATGACCTGGGCCCCCCGCAGCAGGACGGACGAGGAGGGCAACTCCTACGGGAGCGACCACGAGGGGGAAGAGGACAAGAGGGAGGACGAGGAGGAGATCGACCTCGAGAACATCGACACAGAGAATATCGAAAGCAACAAGGACGAGCTCGAGGACGACCTACAGGATGCCGATCTCCTGCACTCTGACTCCAAAACGGACTCGGAGGGATCCGAAGGCTTTGAGGACCTGCCCGGTTCCGAGGAGCGCTACGACAAGGTCTCCGAGGGG
>NW_005054343.1:295319-295910 GCF_000277835.1 Geospiza fortis | reverse complement strand
GATCCCCGAGAATTACCTTCCTCCAGCGGAGATAATTTTTGTTGCTGCTGTTGTCGCTTTTGCGGGAAGGACCCGGCCGCCAAGTCAGGCTCGCTCCGGGGTCACTGTGTTTTGTCTGACGGTCACCTCTGCAAGCAGAGCAGTCGTTGTGTCGTATTTGCAGCTCGCTGAGAAAAGAGCTTAAATCTCGAGGCTTAATTCAGGGATGGGAGGAATAAAACAGGGGCTATAAAGGAACGCTTTTTTTCCCCCCCTCCCTTCTCTTTTTAGATCGATCTAGTGCCTTGGAAGTAGAGAAAAAGTTACTAAAGACAGCTTTCCAGCCAGTGCAGAGGCGGTAAGAGATGGCTCCCTCCGTCTCCTTGGGATGTATGGAGGCAGTTGTAAATGGTTAGCTTATTTTCTCCGCTTCTTTAGGTTCCCTTTCCAGGGCGGTTTCTTGTTCTTCCTCTGCGCGCGTGGTGGGTTATTCTATTTATATATTTTCTTTGCTGTTCTCCGTTGTGGGCCCCGGGAGCGATTCCCGCGGGCAGGCCGATCTGCGCTCGGGGGCGTTGGGGCTGCGCGGCCGCGGAGCCCCGGCGCGGGGCG
>NW_005054343.1:293943-294873 GCF_000277835.1 Geospiza fortis | reverse complement strand
CGCTTTGCCGGTGGGAGAGGCACCGAGACAGCAGAAAATAGTAAAATAAAATATAAATTAAAAATTAATAATAATAACAACAATGATATTGAAAGCGAAACAAAAAAAAAAAACAAAAAAATAAACGCCCAGAGTATGAAAGCTGAAGAGGCTGAGCTTTGCCGCTCCAAATTTGGCGTAGCAGTCACTCAATTTCAATGAGAAACCAATTACCCTTTTGATTGATTGAAACCACGGGGATCGGGCCTGCCGTGTTTTCATTGCTAAATACATTTACTAGAAGTCATTCTGAAAGCTTTTTATATTTATAAATCTATTAAAATATTAACAACAACAACAAAACCAGAGCTACCTGCAGTTACAAATATTGTGCCAGCCCAAGCTCACTAGAAATCCCATTAAATTTTTTTTTTCTTTGTCATTTTTTTCCAGGCCCCAGAACCAACTTGACGCCGCTATGGTTCTATCGGCGCTCTCATCATCATAGTTAATTTTTTATTGTTGTTGTAATAATTGTAAAAAAAATCTCTGTATAGTTACAACTTGTAAGCATGTCTGTATATTCAAACTCAAAAGGAAAAAAATACCCGCTTCTGTCCTATCACCTGGATTAGCTGAGCTGTGAGATTTTTTTTTTTGGAAGTCCAGTGAGAATTAGGTGTTCCCCCTTTTTTTTTTTGGGTTGTTGTTGTTGTTTGTTTTTGTACATACCGTAAAAATGTACATATGTGTGAACCAAATTGTACAAGAAAGTATATATTTTTGGCTAATAAATAAACTGTTGCCACTTTGACTACACTCTCGTTTTCCCCCTTCTGGAGTTGTTTTTCTCCCGCAGTCCCGCCCCCCCTCCTCCTCTCCCCGTTCCCGGTCGGTTCCTGGTTTTGCGCGGCTCCGGGTCGGGCGGAGCGCGGGCGGCGGTGCCGAGCC
>NW_005054343.1:238583-293505 GCF_000277835.1 Geospiza fortis | reverse complement strand
GCTCCGCTTCGGACGCGTGGGATGCGCTCCCGCCGCCCCCGGGCCGGTCCGCCTCCTCCCGGCTCCGGTGGTGCCGGTTGCGCCTCTGCACGCCTCGCCCCCGGGAGCCGCCGCCTCCAAAACTTGTAGCTTCGCTTCCCCGGCAAGGTGCTGGAAATCGGCCCAATCCGGGAAAGGTCCATTTCCGCTCCGAAACCATCCCAAGGGGAGTGTGGTGGGAGGGCGAGGGCTGCTCCCTCTGCCCTCCCCTTCCCTGCAGCCCGTGGCCGCGGATGGCCGTGCTCATCCCCCCGGCTGATGGGGCAGCTCGGGCAGGTAGAACTTGTGGGCCGCTCCCTCCTGCTTTCGTTCCCAGGCTTTTCTTCTCTACCGGGGAGATGTGTCCCCTACCTGTCCTCTCCTTATAGTCCTGGAAACGGCATAATTACGGTGGTGGTGATTAAATAGCTGGTGCTTTTCTCGTTTTGGTGACAGACCCCGCAGAGGGGGAGGGTGCTCAGAGCTAGGAAGCAAGAGTTAAAATGAAGTTAAAGTACAAACAGAAGCACATAGCTGACATGCTTCAAGTTTAGACAGTACAAGATATGCAAATGCACAGGGCTGTGCGGTATTGACATTTTGAGGTCATAGTGATAGGAATGTATTATTTATAGGATTGGGTTGCACTAGGCCGATAAACTACATTTTAAATCCTAGGCGTTTGTAAGTGATAAGATTTATATATGTGTTTACACTATATATGTGTGTGTGTGTATACACACGTTTTATATAGTGTTTTATTGTTTCACAATTAAGATTCCCCCTGACCACCATTAGGATGGGGACACCCCTCTCCTGGTGTGTGCTGCAGCCTCCCTGGCTGCTGTTAGCAATGGCTGGGGGCAAAGGAGGCCGGGGAAGGGACTCACAGAGTTTGCAGCACTGTTGTGATCTCTGCTTTTTCCCCGCTGCGTCCTCTTCCTTTCCCCATATGTCCTTTCTGGCCACAGCTCACCCTAGAAACAGCATTTGCCTCTTTGCAGCCCCATGCAGCTCTCTGTCTTTCTGCCAGGAACTGTTCCCACCCTTTCGCTCCGACAGGCTCCTGAAATGGGGGAATCTCTGTGGGTGGGGGGTAAGAAAACAGATCGTTTCTCATGTAAATTTTATCCAGTCTCTCTGCACTTTCTATCCCTCTTTTTCCTTAGCCAATTCTAGCTGAGGAAAAAAAAAAGATTAATGGCATCTAAAATGGGAGGGGTGGGGGGAGAGAAAGCTAGAGGCAAATTTCCACATCCCCTTCCTCTGGGCATCCTGGTGGGTTTTCCATAGAAACTTTCACACAGCGGCCAGACAGATGCTTAAAGGGGATGGAAGAAGATAATGCAACCATGATGGGAAAACAATTGCATCCCCAGCTTTCTACCTCTATTAAAGGCTCCTTTGCCTTTGCACAGAGGCCCTCAGCTCCCTGTCCCCGCAGAGCCCTCTCCCTTCACTCTGACCATGGGGATGCTCCTGCAGCAGCAGTGTGGAAGCCATGGGAAAGCTGCTCCTTTGGCTTCTGGAAGTGAGAACTTGGTTTCCCTGCAGGGAAAAAACAGCAGCCTTTGTGCCTGCCTGGCTTCCCTAATGTGGAGAAAATTCCCATTAATTTTGTGAGGAAACATTTTGTTATGCGTGTTTCAACAAAACATTAAAAATCCTACGCATTTTTTTTTTTTTTTCAGAAATCCCTCTCTCAGTTTGACAGCCTCGCTGGAGCCCCAGCCAGGCCTGCCTGAGACAGCACAGAGAGGCCTCCCTCTCCCTTCTCCCTCTCTGTTGGCTGCTCTTTTCCTGTCTAATCAATTATCTCCCTAGCTAGTCCTTCTCAAAGGTGAGAGCTCATTATGCATATTCATAAATCACAGCTCCCAGACCTGACACTGATTGATGTAATCATCTCCCGCTCGCTCCCTGTCTGCGCGGGGCCGGCCGGAGGAAGCAGCGGCGAGGAGGAGGAGGAGGAGGAGGCAGGAGAAAGAGACTTCCAACTTGTCAGAGCCCGTTGTGGTGGGAGCGGCCGGCCGGGCGTAGCGGGCCGTGTCAGGCTCGCCATTGAGGGCGGCCAAAGTGCCCATCACGGCCCGGGATGAGGCAGGAGAGAGCCCTGGGAGCTGGGAAACAGCGCTGAGCCGCCTCCAGCACAGCGAGCTGCTACGCAGGCAAATTCACAGGAGTATGGAAAAGATCCAGCACGATTTTAACAATCTAGCATCACACCATGCATTAAAATACCCTCCCAAATCTTTCACGTTAGCTGATGCACGTGCTGTTGTTTTCCTTGGATACTTATCTGTAAGAACAGATATATGTGGTCTGGATTCTGATCACGAGCATTTAGATATGCGATATAGCAAATATCTTCAATCCTCTATCCTCAGTAGTTATACTGTATTAAAAAAAAACCAAATTTGTCAAGTATGTAAGTTGCTGTTGGAAGGGTTTGGGAGCAAAAGGGCTCCTCCAGCTCAGACTACCAGCTTTCCAGATGGGAATGTGTATCTCAGCTATGACTGGTTTTCCAGTGTGTATACTTCAGTATGTCAGTGTTCAAGATGTTGTTCAGATTATGTGGTTTACCTGTATGGTTAATATTTACACTTTTAAAATACCTCTTTTATCATTTTGATCCAAACTATCAGTGTATTAAAGTAATAATACAAAAATATATGCCCTGGTAATCATAACAAGATACAAATCAAAGGGAGCCCTAATCAAGTACTTTTGAGAGTGTTATCTTCCTTGTTAACAAATGGTAATAAGAAAATTAGGGCTTATAGCTTGCTTGTGTTTTATCTAAGAAAACCAATAAAGATATCAGATGTTCTTTGTTTTATATGTTTGAATGTAAAGCAGAATAATGAAGAACATGTACCTTCTAAGGCTTCATTTGCTTTATGGGCATTAACCCTTTAGGATGCCAGTGAAATTCTGAATTTGCAGAATGAGAACAAGCCTGTGCTGCCACCCAGGGTTTTAAGGCCCAGCTTTGCTATAGTCAAGACAACATACTTTTTTATTAAATGCTGAAATTGGAACAAAGCAACAATGGCCGCTTGCTAGCTGTGCATGTCCAACAGGCCTCTTTACTATTCAGCAAATGGAAGATATTAAACAACATTTTGCTTAAAGGTACACTGAGGCCATTTCCATTAGGACATGGTGTCATTCATTTATTCACATGTTAAGTGGATGTCCTTGTGGCTAATGAGTAATAATCAACAGTGACTCCACTTTATTCCTTTGCTCCCAGCAATGTTAAATACTCTGATGGAGTCTCTTTGCTGACACACTAGAGAATATGGTTAAAAAGTGCTAAAGGACATTTGCAGCGTAGAGCAGCCACGTGCACACATGCTGGAAATGGCACTTTTATTACAATCTATTCTATTAGGCTTTGTTCCTGTTTCAGGCATGGCACGTGGAAACTGCTGATATTTATTTGAAGGTACTTTACTCCTTAAAAGCCGGAAACTCTTTCAATTTGAGACCAAATATGGTTATTGCTGGGAGATGAGCTCTTGTCCAGCTGGTTTCTGAAAAAAATCAGACTGCACCTTACCATAGCTCTACATTTGGTGCATGATTTCAGGTAAATCCTTAGTGGAGGAGGGATTTGGGACAGAACCTTTCCTGCAAAAAATCTAGTTTGACATTTATTTTATAAAATAAAGTAACTCCCCTACTAGTTTATTAATTTTATTACATCAAATGGCAGCAGCTAAGTAGACTAATAAAATATATTAATCTGTATTTTTTCCTTTGCATGATTGCTTACACAGGAGTCTGCAGCTTGGTTGTCTCCCATGTCAATTCCTAAAGTTTGAAAGGTATAAATGAATCATTCTTGGTCCTGATTAAGCTTAAGTTAGAAATAAAATATGTCAATCAATCTGGTTGGAAATGTTCCTGCTGTCTAAGTTGGTTATGCAAAACACTCTAAGGTGTGTAGGCATGCTCAATTAGGTCAAGGGATCTGATGGCACTCCCAGCCATAAATGTATGTCACTCGGATTCCTCATTATTTTTAGCAGTGGTGAAAATGCATGTCAGTAGGCCAGCTAGCCAGGCTAGAATAAAATTACTTACTGGGTATGCATAAACCTGAGATTTTAATACATAAGTATAATACTTATTTTCAAGCAAAACAGTGAAAAGAAAAGAACTGTCTCTCAAATATATGACTCACTCTATTGGATTTCTCAGGGATCATTAGTATAATTCATGCTGGACTTTGCAATACTCAAGATACCTTAGCAGTAAAATTTAAGTGCCTAAAAACATAGATGTAATGTGAAATTAGATACAAGGAGTAAAACATTGATTTTCTCTGTTACAGTCTAACTTGCTTCCAAGAAAGATAAAGCTTCACTAGAAGATTAGACCAAACCCATTCCAAAATAATTTAATGAAAAAGGACACTTGAGATGGCTATTGAACAGCAGCACCAGTGCAGGTCTTCTCAGATGGAGACTTTTGCAAGTGATTCCTACAGAAGACAATGCCAGAAATGTTTGCTTGATAGACAGATTCCCTCTGGTGCGCTAAATCATAGCCTGATACTTACAGAAATGTTTTTGTGCAGTTACAGGGGGAAAAAATGTGCAGAAAAGAAAATTTCAGCACTCATTCCTGCCCTTCTGCACCTGGTGTAGTTGCTGAGGTCACCTGAATTGGTTAAATGACCAGGGTTAAATCCTCTGGTTTTAAACTTTCCATACTGGTACTTTGAACCCACACCGAGGCCTTGGGCTTGGGTACAAGAAATGGAACGAGAAACCAGCTAAACAGGAGTCCAGCCTGGTTTTGTTATGCAAAAACCCAAGCAACCAAACCTAAATGCAGGGAACTGGTAAACTAAAAGAAAAATATTGCTTCCAAGAACCACAGGCAGGACCAGTACCTTAGGTAAGGCTTCTTAAACAGAGGTCTCAAACATGGTGTTAAAGATGGCAGTGTTCCTTTAAGAGCAGCACCACGCAGCTAATATTTTCTTTACTGCTAATAAAACACAATTAAATCTCATGAATTAATATATTCACTTCGGGAAGAATTCCCATTCTTTTCTTCAGATATCAAAATGGAGCCATCATCAGTCAGTTAGTTAAATAGGGGAATCCGGAGAGTAAGTAAATGGAAGAGCTTTCAAATGCAGGGCTGAAAATGCCCAATGAATGTGTAGGGGGCTTCAATAAAAAGATTTTGACTTGTGTTTTCACCCCTTTCCCACTTTGCTCATTGTTTACTGACACTGCTGTGGACACAGTATTCAGTCCCTGCCCGCCCCAGCCCTGGGATGTAAAAATGTCATCTCTATTGTGCTGCCGGGCTGGCTTTGATGCTGCCGCAGCCCTTTGTGTGCCCTTCTCAATCCCTTTATAAGGCTGTCCTGATTGTCCATACTGCACATCGCACAAAAGCTCGTCTTATTGAGAAAATAAAAAAGTCAGAGAGGGGCCAAATGACGGGAGATTGGGCCTTTGCTGTAAAAGACCTACTATTCACATTCAGCAGTCATTTTTTCATCAAGGAATTGCAAAGTTGGGATTGTGACTGTGCCAGCAAAGCCATTTTAGACACTTTCTTATTAAATTTTTATTTATAATTACTTTTATAATTACTTTTCTTTTTCTCTTTAATAGCTCACGTACTGCTGAGGACAAACATTAAATCTTAGAAAAAATTGTGGAGGGTATTTTCACCTTTTCAAAGAAAACTGCTGTATAACTCACATGTGCACAATTCATCTGGGAAGTTCAGACAGATTGTGTGGAAATTCAACTACATAAAAACTACAAAAAAGGCTTCTTTTGATAACAAAAAAAGTCAGAAATGGACCCTATCTCCCCCTGCTACATAGGAGTGTACACATTTGCAACCCAGAGCTGGAGACAGAGGGCTTAAATTGCCAGTCTGGAAAACCTCTATGTGCTGTTCTTCCACCTAATGCTATCCTAACTTGTACTGAGTGTCTGTGGGCAGCATGGAGACAAAGGCTGGATAAGGTCTTATTCTTTGGGAATGGGCTATCGGAATGGGAGGACGGTGATTTCATGGCTTTTGTTGCTGAGGTTAGGGACCGAATTCTCTCACTGAATTAGAATAGTAACAAGTGGGACTGGGGATCTCTGGGGCTTTTGTAGTGCACTCATCTGAGAGATTGCGCTTTTCTCAGCCCTTCAGATTTATTTTGCCAAAGTTACAGGGCAATTATGGAAATGCGCCCTTTGAAGCCGGGCCGATTTCTCTTTATTTTGTCTCCCCCCACCCCAAGGAAAATCTCCCTTGCCTCCATTCTTCAGCAACTTGGCAGTCATTAGGCAGCAGGGTTTTGAGCGGCCATTCAAATATTCTTTCGAATAGTGCTAGAAAGTTTTAATAAATATGTGTTGAAAATAGACTTTGGAGCTTTTTGGGAAGGAAGTGTAAAATAGCACCACGGTAACAACATCCCAGAAATCAGGTTCTGTGTGTGTGAGGTGCCAGAACATGAGATGCTTCCCATGAAAAGCAGCTCAGTGCTCTGGGATGGGGGCTGGCCAGTGGCATGGGGGTGTTTGGCCAAGTAACCACCTGGGTGCTCCTGCCTTGCTCCTGGCAGCTCCACACCAGCACCGTGCCCCTCGTCCCTCACACGTCCCTAACAGGAGGCCCAGCACAAACAGAATTGTACTTTCACACCTTTGTACATTATCTATCATCAGAGCTTGGAATCTTGATGCTGCATGTGAACTAAGAGAACTTTTTAACCTTACTTGCTACACTAATGAAGTAAATATGTCTGAAACCAGATGGTGAGACCTGTAGCTAGGCAGGTTGTGACTAGTTTTGCCCAGAAACTTGGTTCTGTACATCTCTTTTTACTCTCTACTCCCTTTCCTTATTTGTATCAGTACTTTGCCCTTTTGAGATAAACTGGTGTTTTTCTGAGCCATTTAACAAATGTTATGGGCCAAATTCAGACTTGGCATTAGAGGGAAGAGATACTTTTGGTGTCCCTGAAAGTTATATGTACTTACACAGGGCCTGGCATCAAATGTGGACTTTCCATCATCACCAAAACATGGTAGAAATATGAAGACTTCTTGCCTGAGTTTTGTAACTGAGCTACAAATACATTTTTTGCTCTCTATAGGGTTTGTGGGTGATCCTTGGACCACATATTTAGCAACATGGAACATAAAGAGATTTATGTTTTCTGGATGTTAGGGCTTGCAGATTTAGGAGCAGAAAATTCCTCTTAACTGTGAATGTGTTTAAAAGAATGAAAATCCAGCTCAGACCTCTACAGATGTGTGTTTACAATAAAGTAATACAAATATTTCCCATGATGGGTGCAGAAGGTTTAATGTCACTTCTGTAATATGCAGTATTGCATACAAAGGTGTAACAATTTTCATGTGAGCTGGGCTTAGTGGTGTGGCAGAAGGTGCCACTGGAGACCATCACATCTCTAATCCTCTCCTCATCCTCCTCCCCTAGTTCCCTTTCACACATCCAAATTTCTTCTCCAGCCTCACACGAGTGCTTCCAATACTTTCCCTCTCCCTCTGTACCTTCCCCCAATCTGGGAGCATCTCAAATATTCTGGAAATCAACACATTATTGGGATCCAGTAATCTGTCCAAACTGGATCTGTTGTTTAAAAGCCCTCCAAGAGCGTTGGGGTGTCTGATTCATTTCAATGTGTACCTGGATCTGGTGTGTAATAGAGAGAGGAGGACTAGTGGGACGCAGACCTAGGTTCAGGTTTGAGGTAAAAGCCTTAAAATGTGTTTAGGTTCTAATGTGCTGGTCTACTCCAAGAGCATATCTAATCTTAAAAAGTCAGGTTAAGAAAAGGCAAACCTGCTAATAATATTAAGAAACTCCTGCTAACAATATTAAGAAGCTCTTCCATACATAGTAGGGAGTTGACTACTCTGAAAAATGGTAGTATTTGTGCCATCTGGCATAACCCTGGGAAACATGCAATGGGGCAAGTGATGATGTTTTGCTAGGGAAATAATCTAGGGAAATTATTGCAATCCTTCCATTTCTGCCTTTAACAATTTCTATTTCTTTCTTTCTTTCTAAATCTGCATAAAAAACAAATAGCACACTTACCTTTTGAGCCTCAAACTTGTCACAGAGTCTGGCTTTCTCCTATTTTAGGCTTTAAACACCAATAATTAAGAAGACTTTGAATGGTAATTGCAAATGCAGTTGCTGAGCACAGGGCTGGCCAGCTTCCCCAGGTGAGGGCCCTTGAGCAGTCAGACTTCTCCTCCCTGGCAGCTCCAGCCTGCAGGTGGTTTGGGGGATGCCTTGTATTAATCTGGCCTTGAGGCCACAGAGACATAGATCACCGTGACGAAGTCTCTGCCTGCAGGAAAAGGTCACAGATTTTGAATACTTTAGATATTTTGCCAGCCACTTCTGAAGATTGTAAAGAAAATGGGTTTCCATGTTCAGTGCTGTCAAAAGTGACCCTCAGGATGCAATGCTTCTCTTTGTGCTTGGGTCAAAGCCCAAATAGGTAGGGCAGTCAGCAACAGGGTGAGATCTTCCAGATGCCTTGTCTTACAGACAATTCTGGCTCATCTGGGCTGAATTTTAACCCCTGTGCCTTATATTTGCTTTGCAGTGCAAGCAAAGCAGCAGGTCAGAATTATGACTTTCAGCGTCTCAAAGGTTCAGAAATTGAGGGATGAGCATTATAAACTGTAAGGATCAGCTCATTTATGGTACAAGGAACAGCACCTCCCCACTAATTCTACAAATAGACTTTAGATATGGGTGTCTACTATTTGACTGTCAGTGGGAAGTGTATATCTCATGAGGCTCTGACCTGGTTATCTCCTAACCCCGCGCAATTAATCACCAGCATCTAATAGGGAGTAGCTGTGCACAGCAGCAGTTGGTGTCCGGCCTCTTCACAACAGTGCTTTCACCTTGTCTACAACCATCAGGCCTATAGCTTTCCTCAGCGTGGGACCACTACTTTCTTTGGGCAAGGCACAAAATCAACCTCTCTGAACACACCAATTCCTGTCACTTACAAAAAAACCCAGTGAAACAAAACATAAATCCTTACCCAAAACAGAGAATGTTGGGCAGTAAAGTCACCGAACACCAAGGTCTCAGTTATCAGCTGTGCTGCATAGAGGGCAGAACAGGAAGGGTCATCATCCCCCCTCCATGTGTGCTGTGTTTCTCGTGCCTGTCTGCAGGACAGGATGGGGAGAGGACCAAAATCTGCCATCCTGTCAAGCTGGTAGGGAGTGCTGGGGGCTTTCCCACTGCTTCTGTTGTAAGCAAGAGGAATAGCTTTGTCTGCAGTGGGCTTGTGCAAAGTTGGAGTAAGGTAGTGGAGAATCAGGCCCCATTGATTCTTTGTAGTACTGGAGCTTTGTTTTGAAGTGCAATAAAAATACAGGTGGCAGAGGAGATAATGCATGGTACCGTTCCTTTGGGACACTCGGAGAGACAGAAAGGAATTCCAAAATAAGGAGTGTGGGGTTTTTTTTTCTAGCATTGATCACAAACACTGGTTCAAGAAAACACCCAGAAGTAGTAAATATGTAAATTTGTTATGAAAGAAGAACCTACAAGTACCCACTATGTTAGAGAATTTCTTTAAGGATATTTGATCCTCATGCAGAGTTTATCAGATTGTGGTTTAATTTGCACATTCAGGGTTTCTTGGCTGGTTATTTTTGTGTTATTTTGCTTTTTTTAAGGGGGGGGTTCCTTTTAAAAAGCTTTTCTTTCTCTTCTGCCTAAATACTTGTACTGGAGGTATTGCACTTCTGCTGAGATACAAGAAGTATGTTTACAGGGTAATATAAATCAGGTTTGGAGATTACCAATTTCATATAAATTAGATGGGAGAATACTGTTCCGCTATTTTGTTGTCTAAATTATATGGAAATTGGTCTTATGCAAGGAGTAAGTTCTCACAGAACAGGGCCCTTAGGCTTTTGGTTTAATTATCATAAGCTTCCATTTAATTAAACTTATTAAATGGTTTGGTGTAAGAGCAGACTATCATTTGCAGAAGCTTTCTGAAACAGAAAAATATTTATGCCCTAGCTGCTTGGGAAGGAAATAACACTTTTCTTCAGAGATGTTTCCCTCAGTTTAAGGGTGAGGGTCACCTGGACCATCCTCACAGGAACATTCAAACTCTTTGCACCCAGAGGCATTTCAACCTGTTCCTCACTACAGAGCCAGCAAGTTCAGCTTGTCCTGCACCTGGTATTTCACTTTACAGGCCAGAAATTATAGGGCAGCGTTGGCATAAGAAGTAGTGGATGTAAGCGAACCAGGAATACTGGGAACTAAAAGAAAGCCCTAAACCATCAGAATAGTGAGGCTTTGGAGCACAACAGATTACCAAATCATCCAACAAAAAAAAACCCAGTCCAACTCCAAAATAAGAACTTACTTGCTTTCATCAGATCAGTTTGATATTGTAATTGATAGGTAGTTTGGGTGTTTCATGATATGCTGCCTGTATGAACTGGAGATGGGACTCAATGACTGAGGAAGCCTCTTCCAGCCTTCTGTTCATGGACAATCCTTTTGTGAGGCTTTACTCTCCTGAAAATAGCTAGATAATGGGATTGACCCCAGCTGTCCTGGCCACTTTTATATACAACCATTGTCCATGTATCATTTTAAGCAGGAAAGCCCTTATCTGAGGCACAGATATTATAAAAGTCCTCATTCTGATGAATCTGACTCAGTGGCTTCCTACAGAACCCTGCCTTTATTTACCAAGTCTATAGCACAGTTTCTGGAAAATGCTACACCCCTTGTTTTATTCAACAAAATTTAAAACTTTGGGTTGAAAAAATATACTTATTGATACTATTTTTCCTGCTACATTGTTGTGGAGTAGCACTATGCATTTGTGCTACTGTGTAGTGACTCCTTTAAAAGGAATAATTAGAAGAATAACTAGCTGAACATGTGAAATAGAGATGCTTCTTCAGGGACATGTGAGAGGCTGATTAATAAGAGAAAGGAGGGCCCCTGAGTGTCAGGGACCTAATAAATATATTTAAGGACAAAAAGGTAGAAAAAGAAAGTACACATTACTAATGTTGATAGAAAGCCTTAACTGCCTAATGCATTTCAGAAATTGCTTGAGAATAGTTAATCTGTGTGATAACATGACCCTCAGGGTTAGTTAGATCTGTGAATTCTTATCCCCCTGGGGACTTAGCAAGTTTCCAGAGAATCACTGCAAATTCTTATAAGGAAAAGGCATTCACAATTGGAAGATTTCATGCAGGTTTTGCTTCTGAATACTCATGTTACACAAACTCAGATTTACTGAGATAATGGCAGAGTGTGGAACTCAGTACTAGCCACGCTGTTAATTTAAAATTTCAATTTCTAAAAACACAATCAGGCACATTTGGATTTATTATGGGATCACATATAACTCTAGATGAAAGGAAGTGTTTTACCGTAACAATACTTGATTGCTTCTCTGTGCTAAATTAAACTGTGCACGTATATGCTGAAAAACAAATGTATCAGTTGCTATTTTCTTCATTTGATCAAGCATTTCTTACACACCCTTTACAAAAATTTCATGGGAAACTCACAGAAAAACCCACCTAACTGATATAGACTGGAACCATAAAGAGCTTAGTATTTGCAGCCTCACCAGTGTTTTAGGAATACTGCCAACGGGAAGGCAAAACACATTTTTGAGAGTTCAAAAGAAAATGTAGGCAGTGTAGCATACTACTGACCCCAGCAGTGGTGTGATCATCAGGTTCCTTCTCCCAGAGCCAGCAGGCACCAGTGCTGCTGGGGCATGAAACATATCCTTTTGTGAGCAGGGGAAGCTGGAAATGTGATTTCTGTTTTGCTTGAGATGCTGTGTCCCAGCTGGCCTAGGAGAGAGATGATAAACAAAATGTTTTTTACAGAAGGCAGTTTTTACACCACCATATAGGACTATGAGACTGGGATTTCCAAAGGAATTTAGAGCAGTTAGGCATCCAAATCCCACTGAAATTTCTTCTGAAATATATCAGCTGTAGAAGTTTGTGACACGTTATAGGAGAAGCTTTTTCTTTTGAAGAACAAGATGGATTCACTCTTCTTAATATGGGTGTAAATATGCAGAAAGGGGAAAAAGAAAGGAAATACTCTGAGTCTGCAGTTGGCAGTATCATGGATTGAAAGAACCTGCATGTTCTCATTTGTGTGGGGAATCTATTGATTCCTTCACACCCAACCAGTGGTTTTGCCCAGACTGTAATCCAGGGTTTGTGTTCCTGCACAGCATTAAAGAGGTGAGTGAGATCAGAGGGCAATGATCCTGAAAGTAAAAAGCAACCACACATTTTGTGCATGTATTTCTGACTAGATACCTTTGGCTCACTCTCTAAAGTAAAGCAAGTTTTGTTTCTAACAGTGACATTGATATAAATGGTACAGAAGATGTACTTTTCAGCTGATACTGCAAAATGGAGTGCTCACCACATAGTTGTGCATAGGAGGTCCTGCCCATACATATAATTTAACAGAAAAAAAAGAAGCTTTTGTACTAAGAAGTTACAGCTTAAAGCTTTCTTATTTGGGAAAAATCCAGCCTTTGTGCTCATATCCCAGTTATTACAGTAAAGACTTCCAAATGGGAGATATTTTAGAAGAAAACAGTACCAGAGTGATAAGGGTACTGTGCTTATTTTTCTTCAAGCATTGGTATGCTTTTAGTTCAAGAAGGAATTTTAAAAGGTTCTAGATGAGATGGTACAAATCAAACATATTCTTATAATATTTATATAAAATATGTCAAGAAAAAGGAATAACAGGGACTATTAAAACACATTGCCTGAGAAACAAGAACAATGGCAGGGCCAGATCTTATTGACCACAGCTTGATAGAGCAAGCATGGGACAAAAAAAATCATTTTAGAAACACAAGGTTTTACTAATTAAGAACATTTCCTTTGCCATTCCATGTAACTGCCCATTAAATGTGGCTTTTGAGGGAGGATGCATACCTAGAAGACTTGCATGATCTACCACTGCTAAAAATCTGCACACTGACCAAACCAAAGTAAAATCTCTTGTCTCTGGAATTAGTATTTCCTACTTTGGTATCCTTTCCTGTAGGGATATTAACATACAGATAACATTAACAGAATGAAAATTTATTAGCAATGACAGAAAGGCAAGGAAGATTGGTGAGTAAGATCCAAGGGTATGAGGGGAAAGATCAAAAAACATCACAGAGTCTATCATCAGTCTGTTCCTGGGTACCTAGGAGAGAAAGTGAAGCTTCAAAAAGATGAGAAGAAAGCTGATGATGGGTGACACAAGCAGCTCCTCTCCAGGACAATGACAGAACAGTAATTATAGACAACGATGACATGTGATGGAGAGCTTTACCCTCCAACTTTACAGGAAATGATCAGGGCAAAATACATGTATCAACACACACTGTGATAGGAGGGATAGAGAAAGAAAGGAAGGGTGAAAGGAATCCTCTGCCACTGCCCTATCACCATGCTTATGCTATCAGGAGTGAGAACAACCCAAAGCAAGAGAAGCAAAGAGATGTGTCCCTCTGCAGAAGACAAGCAAGGCACTTCTGAGCTGAATGTGTGTCCCTGTGTCCTGGATGGTGCTCAGCAGGAGCCTGCAAGAATCACAGATCAGTGCTGGACACTGCCAGCAATGACCCTGAAATGTGTGTGTTTATTTCAGTTTGTAATCCATATATTTATAGTCCTTCCTGTAGACTGAAGCCTGCTAAGAGAGCATTGCAGGAAATGTTTGAGCTGCAGAAACTCAGAACAAGTGCCAGTGTGGAAAGCCAGCCAGCAGCCTCTTCCCAGAGCATCCCAGAGCACCACAGGGCAGCTCTGCTCCAAGGAGGGGTTTGGTGTCCCCCGGGAACACCTGGCTGGGCTCATTCTCACCCTGCTGCTCACAGGGCAAGGGCAAAGGCAGGTGGGTGAGCAGGGGCACGGTGGGAGTGCCCTGTTGGGGTGGGATGCTGCTGTGAGGAGAGGCATGGCCATGGACAAGCACCAGATGTAACCCAAGAGCCTGCTGCCAGCTCACTGAGAGAGAGGTTTTGTCCAAAGACAAACACATGCAGAAATGTTCCCTGTTTACATGCACGTACACATGCTCACTCTCACACACACAGATACTGTAAGGCTCAATAAAAGATCAAAAGCAAATAAATGAAGCAAATTAATGAAAATGGAGTGTAAGACTGTAATCACACCCAACCATACAAACAAAAAAAAGAGCTCTGACCAAATTAGTATGTAATGCACTACTTCAGACAGATGTTTGAATAGGAACAAAAGGAAATAAGGAGGAAACTCATACAATGCTGGTTTGAGTGCTTTCAGGAATATGAAGGAAAAAAAAAAAGGATAATTTCCCATTTAGCCTGCAGCAGAAATAAGGCCAGATTCTGATCCATTGAAGATACTCTTCCCGTTGCCTTCAACAAAATCACCATCCAGCCTCTGCAATAACAGCTGAGAAACGTTTCCTGAACAAAAAAGGGCAGGGCTGTGTCTCCCTGGGCTGGGGGCTCCTGGGCATGGATTAGCAGTTAACCCAGGCACAGGCTTCTGCTAGACTCTCACAGTACTTCTCTTTCTGCCTCTCTTTTTATTGCCCACAGATTTTAACCATGAAAATCACAAGTGTTTTTTCTTTAGCATGTAGAATTTGAGAACATTTGTTTCCAGTTGTGATCATAAAGAGATAAACAAACTTCTGCTAGCATGACAGCTGCAGTCATGGCCACTGCAGCAAACATGGCACAGAGCACTGCATCTGCACAGGCACAACTGCCTCCCCAAAACTGCACAAGTTTCTCAATCTATTCTATCTACTTAAAGAAGAATTAACTATCTCTTTAGAGGGAGAGGGTACACAGAGTCATCAGTGATTCCCAGCAGTTCCATGTATTCCTGTTTCTGGTATCAAAATACTCAGTTTTACTGCAGTCACATAACTGGTTTTTGATATATTCCTTTAGGACATGCTGTATTGGATTTGGACTGATACTGATAAATTGTAAATTTGCCACCGTAATTTTGTCATTCTAGGATCTCATGCTTAGGCATTAGAAATGTGTGCTGTAAAATGTAATTTATACAAGAGATTAATGAAGTGGTCTTCTTGACTCCTCTGTTTTCCCATGCAGAAAGGCTTTCCCATTAGCATCACAACCTTGTTGTTTCTTTAAGTGCTACTCAGTTCTCTCCTTCACAGATGGGCAGCCTGAATTATTTACTGGTGCTGTGCAGGGTCATCAGTGACCCTCAGATCACACTTAGACTGCCAGATTGTCTTTAACATGAAGTCTTGGCTGTCACAGTTCTCTCCACTGCCTTCTCAAGATAGATCCAGAAGGTGCCTGGAGACAGCAAAACCTGCCCAATGATTCCTGTAATCTCAAAGCTGACACTTACCTTACCCTGCTGTTGGGCAGGGATGATGGCTGAGTCTCTTCAAATGCAGTTTTAAGAGTTGGATGAAGGATTTCTCGTCCAAACACTAAAATCAGTTCTTGACTCATTACACCAGATTGAGGAAAATGCCTTTTGGAAGCAAACAAAGACATTAGAGACTTTCCCATCCACTGATCTGAATGTGCCTGCAATCAGCTCAGGTGCAGGACTTGGTGCACTATCCTATCTGCACTTTGAATCTCTGAAGAACTTCTGAAGAAATCAACTCCCTGAGTGGCAAGATCATGAGTTTGCATACTGTGAAAGGCCAGAGTCCAGGAACAGAGCCACAAAGCTGAAACCTCATCCCTCCATATCTCAGTTCCATCTGAGAGCTGGGAAAAGGGAGAATGGCTTATCAGTAATTTTATACTCCAGAAGTGCAAGCCCAACTCCTCCACTGCCGTGCATGACAATTACTCATTACACTTCCAAATCACCCTGGAGTGTCATTCTGCTTTACTCTCCTATAAATGAGGCTGAGAGGCACTGGAGATCTGGAGCACTTGTGAGAATTACAGTGACACCACTGCAAATTGTCTTGTATTTTAGCTATCAAGGAAGTCAAAGGAACTGGCCCTTGCCAAGAAGTATCCTGCTGCTGCAGCAAGATCACTTGTGCTTCCAGCCTACCTCGTTTATAAAGTTATACATTTACTTTGGAAGTCAGCAGAGCTATCACAGATCTGAACTCCATGTAATTAGGAGACAGCATCAGGTGATAAAAATGCAGAGTAAGTCCTACCAAATGAGGCAGGGTTTGGTGGTCCTGGCTGCAAGGAAGAACACAGAACCAGAGAAAGTATATTCAACAACAAACTGCAAAAACTGCAGTTGGCTGTGACACCCACCTTGATGGTTCTTACAACATTATCATAAGTTATCTCATCTGTCCTGTTCCCTTTTACCATCTGTCCAGCTCCCTTTCCAGCCCTGTAAGTACTCTTTGATCTGGTAATCCTTGCTTGGTCCCCAAAGAGGTGCCTCTGTAGTTTGCTTTTTTGTTTGTTTTGTTTTCATTTGTTGGTTTGGGGGTTTTTGTTTTGGTTTGGTTTTTGTTGGCTTTCTTTTTTAAATTTTATTAAAATAATTTTTATTTCCTGATGCCGAAAAATAAATGTGGAAATTCATTCAAATAATTAAAGGCTTATTATTAAAACAGAAAATACCAGATAAGTTAATTAAAACATTTGATTTTTAATACACTGTGTTTTTCCATTATTTTATACAATACACCAGGATAAAAGTGAGACGTTCTTAAAGTGAATATATTCAGAGGCTCAACTTTTCTTCTAACTACAGCAGAATGGAAACTAGGAATTGTTTAACAGACTAACAGATAGAGAAAGATTTAACAAAATTAACAGATGCCAACAAACCTCCATTTATCCCCAAATTGCATATATTTCTTTAAAGTTGCATCTAATGTTTTGGGGAAAACTAATCTACTTGATTGAGTATATACATACTTGTGTGAGGCAACAACAAAGTTTGGATTTTATACCAAAATATTTTTGTAATTGCCCCTGAAAGGCAGCAATTTTCTGATGCTGTATTAGAACATAATATAATACCCCTTAGCTGCTGAATACATGTCTGGGGCCAAGCAGCCCTGGAACAGTATTTATGCTAATTAAATCTAATTTCTTTGCAAAAGTTTTAGTCTTAGCAAACAATTTAAACTTAATGTGTACCTTTCAATTTACCTTTCTTCTTATGTCAGGAAAGTATTTGCAGCAACATTGTCATTAGGCAGTTATGTTTGTGATATTAGGTACATATGATGGCAATTAGAGGCAGAACCTCCAAAAATCCTGGTAGTATACCCAGGCATGGCTATAGCTATTTTTAGCAGATTTATACTTAGGGCATCAAAGAATGTCACAAAAGAAGAAAATATGGTAACTGTTGCTTTAAATTATAGCTATCATTACTTCAAAAGGATATTCAATCAGAAACCACTGCAAACCTAAACTATTTATGTCTTCTGACACTGAAAGGAAAGTAGGCAGTTTCAGCCTGTCATCTCCTAATTCCTTTTTTTTTTCCCTCCTATTTTTTTTTTTTTTTGTGTGTTTAATAAAAGAAAAGTACTGTTTGGTCTAAGAAACAAGTTATAAGTCCAGGAGGAATGAGTTAGAACAGGTCTCCTGCTTGTTTTTGACCTTTCCCTGTCTGTCAGGCTCATTAAGTATTGCAGGTTCTTGGCTAGTTATTTTACAACAACTATTGGAAAAATGAAACAAACCTGTTCAATGATCTTGCTTTGGCTGCTTGGACATAACAGTCAGCAGTGTTTGCCCAGCAAAACAGTTCCTGTGTCAAGGTAGAGCTATTTCCCCCTACAAATCAAAAAGACAAAAGTGAAGCCACAGTTGCTTGCAGAGTAAATTTTGGACAAAATCCTAAGATCATGATTAAATTGTCCACGGGGATTCCTGACCTCTTCTGGTAACAAGAACACACCTCCCTGTAGTCAAATGTTTAAAAGCAAGGAGCTTTCTGTTCAACAAAATGTTTAGAGTTTGGCCATGGGATGGACTGAAAAAACTAGCAGGAGTTTCAGGAGGTAAATATATTTTAAAAAAATTAAAAATTCTTTATGGGCCTGCTACCCCTTCCTCTCCAGAGGCACTCAATATGTTGAGCAAAGAGTGACAAGGTGTCATTAAGTTTAGAAATAAAATTACAAAAAAAAGAGAAATGCCTACAGAAGAGTGAAAGGTATCTCATGACAAGAAAGAGGAGAAAAAGATGTGTTCTCTGTGCAAAATACATTCCCAAGGCAAAATGAGCACCTTGTATTCCCTGCTGTAGGGAAGAAGGCAGGCACAGAAACCTGCAGTTGGGAGATGGGTGGGTGCAGGGGAATGACAGATAACTTTGTGGGGCAGGCTTTGGGGGCAGCAGAGTCTCAGTAATTTTGCCAGGCAGATGCCAGCAGCTCACAGCTCGTGGGGCTCCTGTCCCATGACAAAGCAATGAATTACTGAGTTTGAATTACAGCCCTTCCATCACACAGATATGTGTACATGAGGCAAGAGCAAAAGAGCCCAAAGCAAGAATCAAGCCTGTTTGGAATTTTCCAGAAAGTGGGACCATTGCTGAAGAACATTTCAATTTTGAATGGCACTGGTCACACCTGTGACAGTGACTGAGGATTTCTGTTGGGGTCTCTTCCCCATGGCAGTGCCTGGCTGGGAGTTGAGCCCCTCCATGATCAGATGTTTCTGGCTGATTGTTCTGCTCCCAGGGTAGTTGGCTTGAGCCCCAGGTACCTGGCAGAGCAGCACGAGTCAGGATCATGGCCCTGTGGAAGGCAGAGAGGTGTTTCAGAACATAACAAGGCAATTCCCAGCCCAGACAATTTCAGGGGGGTGTCCCATGGCAGAGGGTCCATTCAGTGCCTCTGGAGCAGCTCCATGGACCAGCATTCCTAATGCCCCTGACCCAAGTGCTGAAACCACCCTGGTTCTGCTTCATGTTCATCCTCTGCACCTACAGTGAGAGGGAGGTCAACATCAAACAGTTTCAGCACAGAACACAGGACCTGACATTTAGAGAAATGTCTGGTAAAAGCAAGCAAAGGAAAAACTGAGTGCAACATGTTGCCACAGTTCTCATCACTGGCATTTTAGCTATATTTCAAAACATGCATGTAGCATTTCTCATAATTTGCACTGGGCTTTTTAAAAGTTTTTTCTTGGTAGAATCTATTTGGGAAAAACACCCACATTTCTCTGCTTCCCTTCCCAATTCAGCAATATAAACTAATTAACAAAACAGTTTGTACTATTCATAGATTTGTACCAATCACCACAGTGAAAAAGCAAGTTAACCAACCCACATCTAAATATATAAATGGTTGACATCTGTCCTCAATAAGATTACTGACAGTAGTTTGCTTAGGCACAGAGTCCAGCACAGCTTCTCCCCAGCAAGATTGATGGGCTTTTTGGGCTGAAACATTGTCCCAGCTTAGTTATTTTTTTCTTTTCTGCACCAGCAGGAGAGAGTACAAAGACTAGGAGAAAGAGTAAATATCGTCCCTTATGTGAATTAAATAAATAAATACTACTAAGAAAAAATAGTCTCTGGACTGTTAAAAAGGAATTAAAGACTCAATGAAGAGACAAAAGTTACAACGTGGAGAAGTAGCTGCAGAATAAACGTAAATGGCAATAAAACCAGCAAAACATAAATGTTTCATTCCACAGGGCCACTGTCCTTTCCCGTGGGGACCACTGCACTTTTGAGGTGACACAAACTGCCCCCTGGCAGGGCAGGTATGGCTGGGGAGGCAGCAGGAAGGAGCTGCTGGCCCTGGAGCACAGCCCGTGCGCGGGGCAGGGGAAGGGCTCTCTGCCTGCTCATCACAGGTAACTACTGCTCTAGCAAATTGTTCCAGGGACTGGAATGCAGCAATAACTGAGCTAATTAGTGTGGGCTGTAATCTAGGAGGGTTCATTATGTCGCACACGTTATGACTCCTGGGTATTACTAAAGGGCTCATTTGTAGCAGTTGAGGTGAATTTCTCTGCGCACATATAACGTCACCCATGTAGCCATGGTAGAGTGGCTTTAAGATGATCTGACATAGTTAAAATCTCTGACTTTGAGCAGGGTTAAGTTTCCAGACAGTAATAAACAAATCAGCAAATAGTACAGATTTACTTCTTACCAGGAGAAGGGGGAAAAAAATGAAATGTAATGGCTACCTCAGATTGAAATGGCAAGTAAACTCTGTGACAGAACTACAAAGGAAACTAATAAATCATGCCAGAGGAAATATATACCATAATTAAAGACACACACACACACAAACTTGACAGAGACTTTACATTTCTGGGTACAATACCTGTTTACTTCATGGAACATGGAAAAAGTTTAATGGCTCCTTAAGAGAAGTCAGTTATTTATTATTTCTGCTCTAAAAGCCCCCATGAGCCTTCCCCCAGCAGGAAAGCAGGCCCATACTCTAGGTAACAAACCCGACCACATGAATTACAGAAGAAGACAAGTGCATAAAAGTGTATAAGCAGCTTTCATGCTACAATGCTGAAGTGAAAACCAGGTTATAATTAAGCTTAATTTAACCTCTAAAAAGGTCACAAATATAACCCCTATTATTTGCTTCACTTCAGGAGTTTCACACCAACTAGACATTTCACAGCCTTTGCTTTTATTATTGAAGAAGTTCGTTTCCGCACAGATACAAATATGCTTTCCCCTTTGACTTACATACTGTCTGATGTAAAAAAAAAAAAAATAAATAAATCTTCTGGAGAGCACTTATGCCTGTGCTTAACATTAAGCAGTCCTTAGAGCCCCTGCCTGCACCTTCTTAAATCAATATTAAAGCCTCTGTTAATTTTGTTTGTTCATGATCCCCACTCAAGGGGAAAATGCCACCATGACATTGACACTGGTGACTTCTGTGGTGTTCTATTCTGAGCACACTGATCTTCAGACCTGATCTAAAATTAACTGAAATGAATCAATTCTTTACTTGCTTTCATATGACTTGCATTGGACCTGCCTTCTTTTTAGGAGTCAGAGCTCAATGTTATTTTTTTCTCAGGTTCCTTTTGAAAAATTAAATTTTACAAAGTTCAGTTTATAAAGTAGAATATCAGAATTAAATTCTGCACGTAGAATATAGCACTGTTCAACTAGAAATGTCAAGTTGTGTATGAGGCTAGCATGAAAATGCTGCAGTATGAGTTGTGTTTGTTTCACTGCGATATGTTTTAGTGGCTGAAAGCACCTTGGACTAAAATCTAAATCTAAAATATAAATCTAAAACTTTAAAAATTATTTTTAAAAAATCCTTTCCCATAGAAAGCTAAAGACCTAACTGGATGACTTATTTCCATTACTTTCTAACCCAGATGGGGGTTCAATATCTCTTAAATGGTTTTTTAAAATCTCAAATATAAATTTAATTTCCAGATACAAATTAGATTCCCATTCTCTTACAAAACCTTCTCTAATGCTGTTACCTCCAGTCTCCTTTTTGATGTCTAAGTATCAAATGTATTTCTAAGTGGGTACCAGCTAGAAAGACTGACTGTATTTAGTCTTTAATTAAATGCTGGTAGATTTCCTTCAGTAGCATTAAGCTCAGAAGTGAGAAAATATAATTAAATGATGCTCCTACACAGGCAATGATCAGCATTCTTGCATGCAAGGTGTGGTAGCACAGTAAGCTAAGGATTACTTCTCAGTTTTAGCTTTATATTGGAATTCTCATATCTCAGGAGAAACCCTATTCGGTATGCATGAAATATTAACCAGGCAATTGTCCTAAGGATGCAGTGGATTTATTAAAGTCCATTAATCTGATTAATAATTGGATTGCTGACAAGTTAAATGTCTCAGTGCTGTTAAAACAAAGTATATTTTAAATGTATCTGACTTCTTCCCATTGTCTGTCGTCTCACTGAAGATGTGGGAAATGAAAGGTTGCCATCATAAGAGGTTGCTACCCTGTGGAAGCCCTGGTATCATTAACAAGCACAGGAAAGCCTCAACGTGAAGAGCTGGTGGGTTGTACAAGGTTTTCAAAGATACTGAGGCAGGAATTGAATGACAGCAGAAAAGGAGGTTAATCTTTAACAGCCTTGTTCTAAATGGAAATATTTCCAATACTAGTGAACTGCTGCAATTTCCACGTGTACATCTGAAACATTCCTTTGTGTGGACATGTTCTACGTGATGTCTTGGCAGGAACCAAGAGACACAGACTCTGCTCTGAGCTCTGCCACTGACCTGCCCCGTGACCCCGGATAAATCATTCCACTGCTCTGTTTCTCCTCTTACTTTTGCCTGTCTTGCTTCTTTAGAGCACAAGTTCTTCATACAAGGAGCCAACCTCTATTTACCTTTTTGTCTGACATGCTGAGGCCCTGATCTCAGATGAATCCTCTAGGAACTTCTGAAAATAATAAAATAGTGGTGAGGAGTGGATGGTACTGACATTCCCAGCCTCATTCTATCCTAGGAGATATACCAGCATCTGCACAACCACACCTACAATATATCATCATGGATTTTAGCTATAAGTTAGGGGTTAGAGAGGCAGTCGTGCCTTAGTGAAGCTACAGGTGAGAAAATAGACCTCTGTGGTCTTTTCTGTTCACTGCTAGCAGTTTAATTTACATTCAATAATAGGGTTTTTTCAATATTGTGAGATGAAAAACACAAACTCAGTCTGGAGAGCCAAAGCAAATTGTATCAACAATCCAGGCTAAATTAAGGGGAGCCATTCTTTGTCTTTCACTCCTGTGTTTTTCACAAAGGAAAAGAACAAAGCATATTCACACTAGAATAAAGCACAACTGCTAGTTAAGGCACTCTCAAGATGTGGCATCTGCTTGGCTGAAAGGGTTCAAATTCACACCTCACCCACCCCAGAAAAGCACTTGAATGATCAGTGTATCTTATCCAAGACTGGACATATTTCTGCCTCTTCTTGTGGCTGTTTGCCATGGAACATCAACACTGCTCTGCCACTTTGGGCCTCAAGCTTGGGAGATTTAAATCCTGCTCTGGCTTAGGATCTCTATTAGGCACACAGTCACCCAAGAAGGGCACAACTCCAGCAGGGCTCCCTTCAGCACCCCCTAAATTCTCCTTAGCATGCTGATTTCTGTGCCTCCTCCTCTGGATTGCCTCAGAAGCTGACTTGGCTGAATCCCTCTCGCAGCCTTGCCTTAGCAGGAGGACAAGCTCAGGCATGGCCTCAGCAGAGGTGTTATACAAGGAGCAAGGTGAGAAAGCCAATCCCAACCTCCATGGGAATGGCCCACCTGTGGCATTGATGAGAAGATTATGTACAGCTCCTGGGCTGAAACACTTCATGTCTGGCACCAGGACTGTGCTGCTGGAAAACCCTCCAGGTGATTCAGGTCTTCAGCTGTGGGATGAGGTAAGTCTGAAAGAACTGCTAAAAGTGGTATTCCAGGACTACGTTGGGATGTAGTTGTGGGCTCATTACAGCCCCAGTGCAAAACTGAGGTCCCCCTGAGCAGTTCTAGCACCTCACACCTCCAGGGTTCTGCCTGTTCTACAAGGCAGGTACTTGCCCAGTGCCTTTAGGTTTGCAGAACTTTGGTATTCATCCTGCAAACTGGAGGATGATCTGGCCACATCCTCACTATCACCTCAGTCTCCACCAGCATTACCCTGTGCCTCCTTCAGCACAAGAGTTTTGGTGTCCTGGGAACTTTGTGAAAGCTACCAAGATGAACCTAGGTAGAGGATACATACCATAAAATCACTAGGAAAAACATTCTGGGTCACTTTTGAGCCACATAAAATAGCAAAGAAAACTTGTAACAGTTTTGATAAACAGGCTTTGTTACTGCAGCCCAAAAAAACCCACTCAGAAATACAGAACAAAGTCAAGACTGCAGGATATAAGAAACTCGTATTTTTTATTCTTTCCAGCTTTTGCCCTTTCTCCTTTTTTTAAAGCAAGTTTGACCTAATGTGACTCCTAGAAGTTACCTGCTGGGCACATTGGATATATTTCAGTAACTAGAGAATGAGAAATATATTTTAGGCTATGGAATAGAAACCAAAATAAAAGCTTTACCATTAGGAATATTAATGTTGATACTGTCTGAGTTAAGACAGTTACAGACTGGAAGACTTAGTTTGTGCAAGTAGGAATATCAGCAATTCATCCTGTGAAAAAGAGTACTTCAGCTGGCAGAGGTGGAAGGGAAGAGTGAGAGAAATTGAGGCCTTTTGTCTTGGGTTACATGTTTAGGGGCTAGAAAAATCCTACTACCTTTTTTTTACCTCTGTAAAAAACAAATAAAATGAAACGGAAGGAAAGAAAAAAGCTCCACCAACACCACAGCAGCATGACAGTGATGTGCATAATGATCTTTGGCAGCCTAAGATAAGATCACAGCCCGTGGGACTGCTGGAGCCTGGAGCTAACAGACCCCTGCTTTGGGGATACACTAGAAGTGTACAGGAAAAAAAAAAGTTCTGTTTCCATATTGAAAAGAAAGGAGAGGTATGTTGCTAAATCCATTCCTTCTGAAGAAACCTATAAAAATATAAATATATGAAAACATCTGAGTCACTTCTGCATCAATGAGTGAGTGATCCCTTCTACTCTCACCAGTAATACCAGGAAGGGCTGCTCTACTCCCAGTTTGTCCCAGGAACTATGCTCTGCTTAGGTAGTTCCATCTGTTTTTTCAGTAAAATCACCATGCAGATATCATTGTCCCATTAAAGTCACTACAGGGTTTTTTAAAGTCACTATAAGGTTTTTTTTTTCCTAATCCAAACTTGGCCATAAATTTTAAATCCAGACCATAATGAATTATGTTCATTTAAGTGACTGCTGTCACTATCCTATCTCCCTCTGACATTGGGAACAAGCCTGTCCTTTCAGGAACATTGTTTGAAATGTCTGTAATTGAATTTAAAAAATAGAACTCTGTTCTGTTCCAAGAAAGGACCCAGAAACTTTTCAAAGTCCACAAGCAGCTTTGCTGTTTCTATTGATTTTAGATGGAAGGTGTGAAATACAACAACTAAATGGCAGTACTAGTGAAAAATCAAGTTATTTGTGGTCCTCTTCAGTTGGATTAGTTTCTCTAAATAACTCCTTGTTTATCTGTGTTAATGTTTGCACTATTGCAGTGGGAGGAAACAGCAGGATGGGAAAAAGTTTCTTTTTTGGGAAGATTTAAGGGAATGTCAAACTGTGCCCTGGCTGCTGCTGCTGAGTACTGAGCTGTTCTGAAAATCCAACCCTTTCCCTGGGTGCTGAGCAGAGGGAAGCCATGCTGCTGGTTAGCTTCAAGGACTGGTACCAGAAAAATCAGAGGGTTGGCAGACCTGTGCGTGTTTGAACACAGGAAAATACACTATAAAGAAATGTTGAGTGGGTGGAAAGTAGAGGGAGCAGCAGTTCTGTGAATCACTTCCTCCCCCAAGGCCTTGCTGTCATTAGGAGTACAGGTGTGTGGTTTTCAAAACACATGTTGTCCATACTGATATTTTAACAAGCCTTAGTAAAAGCAGCAGCAGTTCTAACAGGCATTTACTGGTCAAAATAAACCCTAAGCTCCCCCCTCTGGGTTGTCACACTCAGCTAACATGTTAAAACTGTTGCTGCCTAGTCCAAGAAAGGATTTTAACATGAGTTAAAAATAAAGTCCTTTTTGTACATGCATGGCTTAAGAGAGAAGAGTCCAAATCCCTTCTTCCAGCAAGAAAAATAGAAAGAAGCAGCAGAAAAAGAGGATTAGAAGCAGCATATGTGCTCTGTCTTGCCTGTTTACTTCCCAAGATTTTATTTTGCTTTGCTCCACTTACTATTGTGCCACTGGATGCCGACCCAATTAATTTTTGAATGACCTTTCAAATCAGGCCCTCATACAGAACATGGCCAAGGCATGGATTTCTGGAGCCAAGTGCCCCCTAGTACATTAACAGGTAAATGTTTTGCAAAGCAAACTCTTCTGAATATGGTAGTTTTCACCAACTCAACATCTTTCATCTCTTTAAAAGCATTAGAAGCAGGATGAGGCAGATGCTCTCATATCCAGCCAGCTCTGCTGCTGGGGAACATCAGAAAAGCTCTCTGGCATTTTCTGAGGTGCAAGACAAGGCAGAATTTCCCTCAAAAGCATGAAAACAAAGTTTATGTCCATTGCCATGCAACTGTATTACACTAATAGTGAATTTGGAGCTCAGGGCCTGGTACTAATCACTCATTCTGAGTCAATTTGAACGCACGCTCTCCAGAGGCAGCCCAAGTCTAAACTGAAACACTGTAGGAAGTAAAATGTCATTTAACTGGAGAAAGGAAAGAGCCTAGTGAAAGTAAGAGAATTCAAGGGGCACTCCTTTCTGCTGTCATTTGTCATGTATGACACAGGAATGTTGACATCATCCTCTGATAAATGACACTGGCACCTGCATCAGAGAGATATTCTTCAGCAAAATAGAAGCCTGAAAATCCAGCAGCAGGGCACTACTAGTAGGTTCCAGGAGCTTGCAAGAAAGGAAAGATAGATGATGGTAATTTTCTTCCAAAGAGAAACATAAGACTTTTAAAGAACCATTCCCTTTTGCTTCCCCTTCTGCTCCCCCTGGGCTTTGGGAAATGATTCTGTTTTCTAAATCTAATAGTGTCTTAGACACAAGCTATAAGTTATCCCAGAGCTAACTTGTGGCACGCATGCCACCACCCAGTCTAGGAGGATAAGTGTCAAGCAGAGAGCTCCAGAAGGCATTCCCTTGACAGAGAGCTTCAAAGGGGCCAGGCTGGCCTTCTCTTGTCCTAGGCCAGTTAGAGATGTCAAAGAACAGACTATTCTAGCACCAATCCTTCCAAATCTCACCTTTGCATTCACAACCTGTAGTACAGAGACTTTTTCCTCTTAGAGCAGGAATACACATCTCCACCCCACTCCTGTATGCTGCACAGCTGCAGGGCAGGTTTGTGGCAGAGGAATTCTCTAGGGAAACTTCTGCACAGCCATACAGAGCCTGCTGTGGTGTGCTTTGACATCAGCAGGCAAAGGTACCTAAAGAAATATTTTCTCATCTTAAGATAGATCCATCACCAGTTTTGTGTGTTGAAAAGCCAAAGGCCAGTGGATTAAATGTAATTGCGAGGGGAAAGTCCTTCTACTTTTAAAAACGAAAAGCAAAGAGATGTGTCTTCTCTGTCAGATTTTTTTTACTTGGTTGGCTCAAGGAAACTTACACGCAGCTTGATTTTTCTTCTAATTGTATGATTTATTTATGCCAGAAAAGAAGGGGGAAAATCTATTTGATTTGGAACAGCAGGTTGTGAAGGCAAGAACACAAACTGTGTGACCAAGGTAGCCTGGTCCATCATCAGGAAACCTGCATCCCACGCCAAGCACGTGCCTAGCTACTGGCCAGTTCCAGTTTTTCTAACCTGCTAGCTACTGTCCAGTCCATTTGTCCCTTGCCATCACCAGGGGTCTCCATGCAATGATATGGACTAATAGCCCAGTAGTTCTGGGCCAAGAAATATCCTTTTCGTCCTGCACAGCCAGCACTGTCTTCCAGATCTCTGAGTGCATGAGGGAGGCTGGAATCTGGATGGAGAACAGCTGGCTTAAAGCACACCCTCACAAGCCAGTACTGGCTGAAAGGAGAAAACACTGAAAAAAGAAGCAGTACATGGGCTAACCTTCACATGCAGAGCTCCTTCTCCAGGACTGCTAAAATATTATGCTGCTCTTGGCTCTTACTGAATCCATCTTTGGTACTGAGCACTGGAGCAGAAGCAATCTCTGTACTCCTGATTCTCCTGCTGGGATAACAACCCCACATTCATGTCTTCAATATTGTCAGGTTGGATTGTCATAAACTGAGCTATGTAACGCATTCTCCAGGAAAATACACTTTCTTCTTCTAACCCAGAGAACCAAAAGACAGCATATCACACTGATCTGCTCTTCAGACTGCTTTGGACTAGAAACTTGCTAATTAAGCTGCAGGCTTGTGACTGGTGAGTCCCAGCCAGCTGGGCTGGGGGCCTTCCCCTCAGGAAGCTCCAGACTTTCTGCACCCCAGTGAAAGGCAAACAGTAACTGCAGACGCTGACCCTTGGCTTGGTGGGGTTAGGTCAGCCCCATTTGAAAAGGCTGCTTTGGCAAAAGGCAATTTGTTTTATCTCATCATGTCACACATGTATGGCTATGGCCATCACAGAAGATAGTGATGCAATTTCAATACTCAAGGAAATATGAAAATTTAAGTTCTTAGGCTTGGCTAACAACTTTCTTCAGCCCATTCTTCATAAGAAAACTAATTTCAGGGACTGATGGAAACTGAATTCTAACGAAGGTGGGTTAGACAAGATATTTGTTTTTATTGTGCACATTTTTTTTCAAAAAAAATGGACATTATTATCCTTATAGTCTTGATACTTCTAACAGCTTTCCTGTTGCAAACTATTACTTGATGAATTTATAATGTTTAGAGCACAGCAATGATGACATAATTTTGATGTAATGAAGATAAATATTGTCTCAGAATGTCAGAAGGCACCACATCACCCACTAGGTGTTATTATTTCAAAATACCCTAAAGAAAAGTCCTCTGGGCAGGTTGCAGAAAGCTACACACACACACGTCTGATTTTGATTAAAATATAAGTTATTGAAAGGTTCAGTTCAGTCCAAATCTAGAATCAACTGCTCAGCCCCATATATTTAAACAGAGAATAAGGGAAAAAAGCCCTCCTAGGACTCTCCATATTCTCCATGCACTGGCCTGACAATGATCTAATAACAGCAGTGACTTTGGGGATATTTGTTTATCTGCTCTGAGCCCAGTTAAGTGACTCAGAGGTAACGTGGCATTTCACTGATGTTCTGTTGGACCCTGTTGTGCTTGTAACTTTATCCTGAAGGAGACTATTCATAGCAGGCCTTCAGGAATGCTGCAGAAGGGGTAATTTGAAGATGGTTGCAAACACATTTGTGGATACAAATGAGGCAGCCACAAGTCTTCATACCTTATCTCTGTAAAAGCAAGTATAAAATGGCAGGGTGGGAGAACACGGGGTTTCTCCCAGAGCAGTGATGCCAGACTGATTCCTCATCCAAGCAGCACTGGGGGCCTCCTGATAGTTTTGATTATTTCACTCCTGACATCAATCAGGAATGCAGAATCAGGCCCTCAGCACTGACAAAACTGCTCAATCTTCTCTGACCCCTCATTTGAAAGTATGCTTAGACACAAATGTAAGACACAGAAGATTAAGGAGATGGGGGCTAGGAGGAGGAAAGCTGAAGGAAAATATGCTATAAATATAAACTGGGTCATATAAAAAAGATTAAGTATAAAAGACAGCTTTCTTGTAATGTCCAGCTGTTTCTCCTAAATATTTCTAGCAAACCTACATATGTATAGTTTCAGAAATGTACCGAGAGGGAATACCAGCACTTCACTTAAACAGCACTCTGGTAGGATTGCTGGTGGTTTTGAAGCTGTAGCGCTGAGATCTGTCAGGGTAGGACAGGAGTTATTTCAATAGTACTAAGGACCTCTCCAACTGCTTTTCTGTGAATTGATCAATTTTCACCCTTTCTTGCCTTTCTGCAGTCACATACAGATGTAAAACAGATTAAGGCTCTGTGGAAATAAAATAAAATTTTAAAAAAGACACCTAGGACTTTCTTGACTTCCCCTGCAATAACGTGCAGGGAGAGGTGAATAAAGCCACATGACAGACCGTAACAGAATGACAAAGGTCCTGACTGATAGTTTATTGAGATGACAACTCAGTGAGATTTTAGACATCTCTGGCATGAAGACTATTTTTGTCTTTTCACAAGTTAAAACCTATGTACGATCAAGACAACTGCCTGCCTATCTGTTGAAGCTCGTTTCTCCTGTTACCTCTCTCTAACAGAGCAACACCTGACTGCAAAATAATCCTTCTTCCTTTTAGTGTACTTTAGAACTAGAGTTTGACAATGCTTGAAAGGAAACCAAAGCAAAATAACAAACCATTATCAATGTATTATTTATGCAGGATCCAAAAGCTGAGAAACATCACTAACAAGTCACTTAAATTTTCAGCCACATATCTCAGGTATGGAAAACATCATTATAAATACCTGGCTGCTGGGAAAGCAGAGCAATGGAAGGGCTGCATGGTCTCAAGGAGAAGAGTTTGATCGCTGCCTGTGCAGCACATCCTACCAGTGCCAAGGGAAAGCAGGAGGCTTTCGTTTGCCTTGGCAGGGTTTTATACTCCATTTCTTTTGGTGCAGAGCTCTGCACAGGCTCCAGACCGCAGAGGGCTGATCTCTGGGCTCAGCTCCCCCTCAGTCCCTGACCTCTGGCACCAGGACTTTTGCCTCCCAGCTCAGAGTGCTGAGGACTGGACCTTGCTGCACGCGGCACCGAGGCACTGGAATGCCTCAGACTGGGCTTCAGAGACAATAAAGATTACAAATTATAGAGCACAGTGGGAATAAAAGAGATGGGCTGCCCACTCTGACTATCCATCACTGTTTCCCATGTCTCTGGGCAAAAGCAAAGCAAAGCTTTCTCAACAGCCCACAGACAAAAATAACTTGTACGTATTTTCAAATGTTTTACTCTCCTACTCTTAGGCTAATGAAAGTCAGAAATAGAGAAGGCATTGATTTTATACTTTCTAAAGCCACTAGTGTAAAAAGGCCCCTACAATTTATATTTTCAAATGATAAAATATTGAAGCAAAATAGTTATTTTTTCGGCACAGAGTGCCTTTTATGCAAATTTCTCTCTTTTATCTTCAGTATTTATATATAACAATATCTAATTGCACAAAGCAATTAAACAAGCTTCCACACAGTCGCATGACAAGTGAGAATCAGTGAGGTTGTATATTTATTTTGAGGTTTAAAACGTGAAACTGACTGAAAGCTGGATGGTTTTGGAATTAAGAGGATGCTCACACTGAACCTGATCCTGTCAGATGATCTTAAGGTCTCAGAGATGCCAAACAGAATTTAAAATGAACAATTTCTGTGATGATAATGCCATAAGTCAGATGAATATTAGATATTTCTAGGAGTTCTGGTTTGTGTCTTGCTGGCCAACTCCAGGATTTTGTCAGGGACTGTTACTGCTGAAGGTACAACTGTCATTAGCTTGAGATAAAAGATCCTAAGGTGATGGCTGCAGATGGGGCAGAGAGAGATGAGTTACAGATACATATGTCTGGGAGTTTATTATTATTAAATATGAGAAAAGCCCTGAATACATACACAGGTTCCCACAGACACTAATGCACAAACCCATGCCTTTTAGAACAAGGCTTCCCTGACAACATTTGCTGTACTTTGATGTCAGTCTCAGGAAATATGTTGGCAGCTCCTCCACACAAAAATCTATTTTCCACAAACAGCATATTCTGCCAGTATAAAATTCATCATCCAGACATACAAAGGACACAGGGCCAAGGGCCTTGAGTGACACACCAAAAACCTCAAAACACATGTCTGAGCTGCCACATGACTTGTATAACACTATTCACATACAGCATGAAACTGGAGCACTGTAAACCACATCTTCATATTTTGCAACATCCTGCAAACTCATTGCAGGGAAACGATAACAGATACTAAAATGGTTTGGTGATGACACAGCCCAGATAATTAATTTTTTTCTTTCAAAACAGGGGTGGAGGTTGAATGGAAGACAGTCCTGCTGTTCAGTCAACACTAAATACCCAGGCTGTGTATCTTAGTAAGGAATAAAGGTACATCATATCTCAGCTGCTGCTCAGTGGCAATAAGGTATTGCTGAAGTCATTAATTGGTGACTTGAGGCCACAGGTCATCTCTGGAATTGAGATAATTCCAAAGGAAGCATTTTAATGATATAAGGAGAAAGGGCCACTGTGGGGCAATATCTTAATAAAGTGTGTGGGGGGTAAAGAGTCTTTTCTGGAATATTGATTCAGTTAATTCTCCAGGATTCAAATGGAAAGAATCTCATACCTGAGCCAAATGGATTTGTGAGCTAGATAAGAATTATCAACATATCCTATTCTCAGTTTATATTATTTTTTCCCATTTTTCAGCACTGGGAGAACAATTTAGAAAGTGTTCATTAAATTAATGTTAATAAGCACTGAGATTCTTTGCTTTATCATTTGTCTTGATGGGCGTTGCTGAGAAGGCAGCAATTCCTGCAGGCTTATATGGTCTTGCAAACAAACGAGCAACAACCCAAAACTCAGAATCTAAAAACTACAGAAGAGAACTCAGCTCAGTTTTCAAGTCTCAGTTTAAAAAATCTTTTTGGTTCTTTTATGACTAACCTAAGACTGAGAGTAGGCAAATTCCATCTGTGGTTCATCTGAGCAGGAGCAAACGCACAGTAACAGTAATGTATCATGAAAAAGTGCTGGGCAATTTAACTTGAGTTTTACTATATTTTAAAGGCAGGAAGTATATTTGTGAAAATGCCCTTTTTCTTTAATCAGAAAAATCAATATATGTGGGACAAGGAGAATATTTATCTTTGAAATAAGAGCATGAGAGATTTGCACAGAGCACTTCTGGCTCTCCAGCACAGAGCTGCCTCACCTCCCAGCACAGAGGAATGTGTTTATGCATGGCATGGGCAGGCTCCTTGCACAGCAGCTGTGCCTCCTTGTCCCAGGCCAAGTTATCTCAGCACAGGTTCCAGGAGGGCTTTGCAGCCTGGAACCACCAGTGCCCAGCCCAGCTCTTCCCCTCCCTGTGCTCCTGTTGGTCAGCCTCATACCTGAGCTATATCCACACTATGAGGAACTTAAAGCATCCTGATTATATTAATTTGTCTCAGAAATTATTATTGGGCTCCTGGGGACTTTGGGCAATACTTTGCTCAAGGGGATTTATTCTCCTGGCAGCAGCCAATTCCATGGCTGCTTCTTCTTCTGTTATTGAGAGCTGCAGCAATTCCTGTGACAATACATCGGGGTAAATTCTCTTTTGATACTGCTGGAAAATCCTTGCCAAGCCGACATTGCATATTAAAGGGTTCACAATAACAAAAGGCAGAAATTAAATTGAACAGGATATTAATACCTTGTAGTTGAGGAATTGGTATTTCCTTTTGATTTAACTTTTTGCTTTGTGAATTAGCCAAAATCTGCAGTCCTGCACAAAGTGAACCAGCTTTCCAGGC
Source organism: Geospiza fortis (assembly GCF_000277835.1). Classification (NCBI taxonomy): domain Eukaryota; kingdom Metazoa; phylum Chordata; class Aves; order Passeriformes; family Thraupidae; genus Geospiza; species Geospiza fortis. Next base: position 260,293 of record NW_005054343.1, on the reverse strand, counting down.
TGTCCACAGAGCACCAGCAGTGGCCTTCCTCTCCCCTGGCTCATGGTGACAACAACCCCCTCCAGTGCCTCCCCCACTAAAAACTCTTCAGACACCTCTCAAGTTTAAAATTAAGCAGGTCTTCTTGATTCTGCATCCCCTCCATATCTTCCATTCATCCTATTATTTTTCAAAGAAGCAGCTATTTGTTTATGATTTGCACATCCCAGCAGCCTACAGATGTGAAGAAAAGGTTTAAAACATGAAAAAGGTTTTTCACAGTGCAATTTCCTTCTGTTTCGGCTGCACACTCAGGTCTTTTATTTTCCTACTTTCTTTCATTGCTACAGAAAATGTTCAAGTGCATAGACCCAAAAACCATGAACAAACATTACCTGGACAGAACCATACCTATGCTGTCTCCTGTGTTTTGAAGGAAGCCAGCCTGAAACACCTGGGACTGTTAAACACCACAAATTTACTTCCGAAAAGACAAAGTGTTTCTCTTGCATGACATCCTCTGGTGGGCTGAAGACACTTTACTTACACGAGAAACCCTTGCTGAGCCACTGTGACTTGTTAGTGCTTCATTCTCTGGGGTTTGACCTGGTATGTGGCTGCTGAGAACGTACATTGAGCTTCACATGAGGAAAACTGTGACTGTCCTTCAAAAAAGTTCTACCACTTTATTAAGGTAGATAATGAGAAACCACCTAAGTCAAGGTAAGAAATAACTTAGTAAGAAATTTTCACAAATTGAAATTGTCTCTCTGTTTTCAAAGATAAGCAAACTGGTTATTGCAGCCACAAGGTGCATGTTTGCAAACCTGCATTTGTAGAGCACAGCTCCAGTCCTGTGTGTGGCCCCTGACTCCCCAGCCTGCTCTGGCTCCTGGGCTCCAGCAAGGCATCTTTCCATGGCTCCACCTTGCTGTGGCCCCGTGGGTGGGACATGGAACCACAGAGGACACCAGGCTGTTCTTCTGTCTCCCTGTAGCACCTCCAGCAGAGGGTGAGGGCTGGCTGTGATCCCTTTGTCCAACAAGCCTGACGAGGGCTGTTTTGGTTATGTCTAGGCAGCCCCATTACGTAATGGAAGAAGCACTCCAGGAATAATGTGCCAACATCCATGCTAACTGGGTCCTCCCTAAAATCCACATATTGGCACAAGAGGTGCGTGCACAGGCACACGTATGGAACAGAAACCCATCTGTATGTATGTTCTTCAGGGACTGACTCTTAAAAAGCATTAGGTTGCAGTATTTGTACATTATCCAGGCTCAATTTAATTCAGATTTCAGAGTGCTGGCATGGCACAAATTAGCTGGTCTGCATGCCAGCAGCCATCACTAGTGTAACAGCAGAGCCAAAATGGGGAAACATTAAGAAGCACTCTTTGTGTACATAATTGTGTGTTTACAAATGAGCCATTTGAATATTATAGAGTTAGTCCTGTGCAACACAGAGATGGGAGTCATAAGAGTAAGAAAATTTGGCATCCTGGTTTGAAACTCCAGCCAAAACCATCATTTAATCCAGACAAAGAAAAAGATCGACCAATTATGCCAGTAAGTTTGAAACAGCACTGTAAAAAGAAAAAGTGACATGGCATAGGTTTGTGGTTCCCAGCTAATGGAGCTAAAACCTAGCATCAGATGGTTTGTGTTTTACATTATTGTCAAACAAAAATAAATCATCAAAAACATGGCAGATTCAAGCCCAAATGGCAAGACATACCATTAAAAAAAGCAGCTAGTGGTTGAAGTGAAGATTAAGAAGTGCTGTTCATTCTCCTAGAAATGCTAGGGCTAACCAGAAGAACCAGCTCACCCTTACAGGCTCTGCAGCTGATTCACTTTTTTTCTGAAAGCAAAAGGCTGCAATGCCATAGTTGAGTTCTGCTCCAGAAAGATTTTGCTTCCTGATGTTCAGAGATTAGCATATTAAGTGCATTATGTACTGCATTTACATAACTATTGTATTATGGCACAGTTGAAATTTTGTTGGCATTTCTATTGCAACCCCCAGTTTCACAGCCTGTAGTTGTGATTAGACATTATGTTCAGATGACCTTCTTTACAGGGGTCAGGGAAAGGGAAGATTTTGGGTTTATTTTTTAAACATATTTCAGATTTCCAAAAGAAACAAGAGGCTGCCAAAGACACAGCAGTCGAATCAATATGTCAGTACTGTCAGAGAACAAGTGTTCTTTCCAAGAGGAGCTGATCTTTCAAATGTGAGAATTGACAGATGCTCAAATGTCTATTTTCCTTACATCACCAACCCCAAACATTCACATATCATGACCTGGGTCCCAAAATTAGAAGCTTTCCTAAAAAATCACAAGACCTAAAGATTACAAATTTAGAGATCATTTTATATTAATTTCTTTTTTTTTTTGAAGATATCAACTTCAACATTATCTAGCTTTTCTTGGCGTTGTATGGGCTATACATTTCCCAACCAAAGGATTCTCCATCCTTTGAATGCAGGAGATAGATCTACATAAGTGTCATGATAAAGGCAAGAAAATTTCCAGCCCTGTATTACACTACATTCTAGTTTTATATTCTGTGTTTTTTTTATACCTGTCAGAGGAATAAAAGTAGCCATTTCAGACATTTTCTAGTCTGTGTTTCCAAACACCATGAATTTCTTTCCAGAAGCACTCCTGCCTGGCTGTGCTTTCCTTGTGAGGCAGCCCTGGAGCTCTGAAAGCTTCTTGTCCCCCTGGCCCTGCAACAGCTGCTCCACTTTATCAATAAAACAATCATTGGGCCACAGACTATGGAATTTCATCAGTTGGATGCATTTAGTTTCTACCACAGACTGACACAGAAGGATCAGGAAACCAAGAAAACCTTCCAGGCAGGGTCTGTCCAGCCAAATTCTCTGCTAGTTTCTTTTATGGTCCTGGCATCACAAGCAGCTCTCAGCCCTGAGCATCCCTGATCCCTGCTCTCCTGGCCACTGCAGGACTGCACAATGATGAAACATGGTTCCATCCCTTGCAGTGCATTTCCCTGCCTGGCTGAAGGCTCACTGTTAGAGCAGCTCTACTGCTGAGTCCCCACCAGCAATTTCTTTGCAGCAACTGAAGCAGAGCATTGGCTTGAAGTGTTTGCATTAGATCTCCTCCCATCCTTGCTACAGTCCTGATGGGGATTTAATGTAAATTTAAATAGCCACATCAAAAGCTCCAACAAGCTTTACTTTAAATTGCTAGCATAGACGATGCCTTGCTCCAGCTGACTTGGCAGCTCACATTTTCAGCACAGGGCAACCAGACATGACTCAGGGCCAGATTCCCAAATGTGGTCAGGTGTCTGTAAGAGCAGGAAAATGTCTAAGTGCATTTGAAGAACAATTTAATTGACTATTTTAATCTTTAATTGTAGTCTATAGGATTCTAAATCCCAGTGACTCTCAGTGAGACTCGGGCTCTTCAGTGCGACTCGGGCTCTTCAGTGCCTTTGTTGCTTTACTGGGAATGATACTAATGACCAGGTTTTAAATGACATTTAGAGTCTTAACTCTCATCTGGCCCTAAGCTGTGGAGGACCTTTGACATTTTTACCCACACTCTTTTCTAACTAGAATGGAAAAATGAAGAGGTGACATATTTTATAATGAAAAATAAGATTCTGCATAAATGGAAAAAGATTGTAAAGGAACACCAGGGTTGTCCTGCACCACTTCATATAAATCTCAGATTCCTACACACTCTCACTCAGAAAAATGACTAAATGAAGCCCTTATTCATAATTTTCCTATAAAAAGTTATTGATTCAGAATACAAATATCTTTCTACTCATAAACCTTGTGTCAAAAAAGGTTTGGTTAAATAAAAAGAAAAAAGTTTTTTATCTTCTGTCACATCCTAGATCTTTGTTACAAGGAAATGTTTACACATAAGTTCTAAAGTTCTGAAAATAAGTGGTGATAGGAGGAATGAAAACAATCCAGAACATTACCTGTAATGGCAGACTGGGGCAGTCTGACAGTGTTGACACACACACACACACACTTCACATTTATTGACAAGTTGCAGCATTCACCAATTTCTAATTTTCTGAAGTCGGAAAGTCTGCACTGTATGTGGAGCCAAAGGCTAAGGGCAATATTTCACCATTGAGGTAACTATCCTAACCCATGAATTTACCTGGCAGTAGATCATCTTAAGATATATCATGTGGTGAGACTACATCAATGAGCAGTTCTTTCAATCCCCAAGATTACCGTAAGTTATACACATTGCACTATGCAGACAGAGGTAAAAATCTGTAATAGGCTGAAACACCTCACCTTGCTAAAGTAAACACCTGCCTTGTTTGGATTAACAGGAAAGTGATCCAACCAATTTAGAGCAAACTTGGCCATTCTCCACTCAACCAAACACTTATGAACCTTCAGTTAGTTTATCCTTCCAACATATTATGGAAATATTAGTATTTGCCGCTCTGAAAAATACTTTTTTTGGCATCTTCATATCCCATCCGTATTCTAAGATAAACACTGACAGCTGATGGTATTCAGGAACGCTGCCATATGTTCCCCTAGAAATAGAATTCTGAAATATGGCTGTTATCCACCAATTGGCATATTTACTAATTAGTACAAAATTGCTCAAATACACTAATTTCTCCCCCAAGGGAGAATCCCTCTAAAGAATTCTCATCTGATGCATCAGAATCTCTTACTCACGACTTACACACTCTCACAGTTTCTGATTTAATGGTTAACACAAAGAATCAAAAAAGCTCTTCTAGGGAGCAAAGTCAAACTATTTATCTTCAATTCCTATTTTTTCCAGACAAGCAAGGCAAATGGCACCCACAGAGTTAATATTTGAATGCCTTTTCTAATAAAACCAGCTTCCATTTTTTTCGGTCTTTTGTGCAAGTTTAATAAAATAAATTTTGAATATCAATGGAGTACATTCTATTTTTCTTGGCATTTCTCTGCCTTGCTATGTCCTTCTATTGCAGGAGTCATGCCATAGGGAGAGCACTTTTCCACAGTCCATTGAAGTTGTGCCATAAGGGCTGGAGATGATTTGCTAAAATGCTCCAAAGGTATTCAAATTTCTTTAAAGAAGAAATTCAATTTATGTGCATTTATATTGCAGTGTCTGTCAGGAAGAAAGGTTATAATCACCAGCATATTTTAGATTTACATTTTCTTCTATACATGAGGTAATGGTATTAGAGGTAAACTATGAGGTTTAAAGTTGAATTCGATGTATAGTACTATTTTCATTGCTGCTAAAAGCATGTTTTTGAAGTTTTTGAGGAAAGCATATGTTAGCATATGTTACTGAAATATCAGGAACAGGATGCTGGGTAGCTTAGAGGATAAACCATTTGTCTTTCTTCTCTGCATTCTTATATAAAGTGTGGCTGGATTTCATGAGCAAAACGAAGAGAGGATGCTCAGCTCAAGATTAGTTCCCACCACAAAGTTGCAGGGCAGTTTAGTTAAGTAGAGCTATCAGGCACATTTCTGAATTAACATGCAAGCTAAATGTGCCTTTAGTTGTACCACAGGAGGAAGGGAAAAAGAGGGCTTGGAATTTGTGATATCGCTTATGTAACCCTCGGAAGAACAAATACTCATCAAAAATTAAAGGGAAACCCTGTCTCAACCACATTGCTGTAGGAAGCGTTTCACCTCATTTTTCTCTGAAAATTTACTTCATTTAAATTTCCTGTGACTGTATTAAATATTTAGATGTTGATATTTTCCCTGAGTAGAAAACATTATCACAATTCTTATCAAGTTGGAATCCTTTTAAGCACATCTTAAAGTTATCTGATAATTAAATTGCCATGCTTATCTCATTTAGGACCTCACTAATTATAGCTCAAGCACTTCAGTGGTGTATATTGCAACTGATTTTGGAACTGGAGCTGAATGTCCTCTTTTAAATAAACGCTCTAAGTTGGCCTGTAGATTTATTTTATAATTTCACTGCTTCCCCTGCAATCATTGCCAATAAGGAGGCATCAAAGGTATTATGGTGCCTTTTGCACAGCAAGGTAATTGTATTTTAAACCTGCTTCCAAATGAATTCCCAATAGCTATCCAACTTTGCAAACAGTCACTTAAGCAGTGCTCTTTGGAGAAGCAGGCACACCCACACATTTGCAGTTTGCTTCATAAATTTCAACAGATAAAAATCCAGTTCCATTTCTCAGAGAGTGTTTATTTTTAATATGTTCTGACCAGATACTGGGCCAGATAGGGTAGCAAGAGACTTTTGCTGAGTACCTGACTCACCCTGGCCAAGGCTGGGTGTTGGTCCTGCAGTCAGGTCCTTGAGCTCAGATGCCCCCACAATAGATGTCTGTGAGCAGAGTATTGAGATGCAGAAATACTTGGGGAAAAGGAAAACCTCAAGAGAAGGGCTCTCTTATTCATGTAATAGTTCATGGTCTATTTATGTCTAAGCCTAATGCGCTGTATAATCTTATCCTTGCTCTTCCCTCACAGACTTTTCCTGACAATCAAATTTGATGTAAAACATTGCCACTGGATACTTTGGGACGCCCTTTTTGAGGTCTCTTTGTGGGCTGTTTTATGTAGTATTTAACAGGACTTTGTGTGCAAACACAAATGCACACACAATGCCTTTCACTTTGCAAAGTACTGAAATTTGTCTTGGATGCACAAAGGTGCAGGTCCAACGCAGGAAATGAACACCTCCTGAGCAGAGACAATCCCTTCTGTCCTCCCCAGGAAGTGACTAATCAATTAGGTGGGAGTTCTTCACTGGCATGGAGGGACCTGCCAGAGCCTGTCCTTATACCTCCATAAAGGAATGCACATCATTAACATAATGCAGTGACACACACACTTTCTTTTGTTAGACAGGCACAGTATTTCTAGAATTACCTCCTCTCTTAACACCGATATCTACAAGAAATATGATGTCTGAGTTCTTTATGTTTAAATTGGATCCCTTCCCATCTTATTGCAATGTCTTGTATTCAGATTCCTCGAAGACTACTCAGCTGTGCTTTCTGATGCCCGGTTCCACCACTCTGAGCAGTAGCTTCTCATAGCCAGGGATAACCTCCTGCCATGTGCTCAGACCTGCACTCTGCCAGGTCTCCAGGCACAGCACAACCCACTTAGAGCAGCAGTGGAAAAAGTTTCCTGCTTCTGAAAAGGCAATTTTGGGTGGGGAGGGGTTTTGCTTCCTCACATTTGCATTTTCAGTTGCACTCCCCAGGACAGAATGTAGTTCCTTTGCAGTTTCAAAGCAAATGAAGACTTGAATTTATGGCAAAGTTGTATGCATAAGGATGCAGCCCTGTACTTCCACAAGGCTTTATGGCACTTGAAGAGTCTGCCCACCCTAAACCTCTTGAAAGACACAGTCTGCAAGCTCCTCCCAAACTGAGAGGAAACTGCAAATAGGCAATAATAATGAACCTGTATTTCCTCTGCCATCCTAGAGGAAAAGACATACATCCCAATTACTGCCAAGTCTACATGAAATCAGAAACATAAGAAAAAGTTTTAGGACCGCCAAAGAATTTTCCAAAATGTAATCAGTTAAAAGAAAGGCACATCTGAAATTCAAAACAGTTCTATATGTTTGGGACTGCTGAAAGATATTACAAAAGAAATCACAACCCAGTCAGTTCAGTGAGTAGCACAGACACTTGTCTACACAGTTTTTCATTACATCCCTGCACGTGGTACTTCAAAAAGCATGGTAATTCGCAAAAGTAATTTTGTAAAAGTTTCCATACATCTCCTGTTAAGAGCAATTTGGCTAGTATCTGTTGCTAGCTGTGAGCATGCTTTTAGATATTAGATGGATGAGTGCAGACAAGCAAGAGGAAAAAAAACTAAGAGGATAAATACTTGGCAGATCTCTAACTTTCACTAGAGGATCGCAAAGTGATTTACAAACATCAATTAATTAAGCCTCAAAAAGCCCCAGTGAGATAGGTAAGTATCATTACTCTCATTCCACTAATGTGTAAACTGAGACACCGAGAGAATAAGTCTTTCACCCAAGGTCACACAGCCAGCAGCTGGCAGAGCCAGGGCTAGAAACCAAGAATACTGCCTTACCTTGCTCCTCACCTACTAGACCATTGTATTTCTCCTAAAACAGTTTAAAGTTTCTCTTGTGCAAATGCAATATTCTGCAAACCCAGGAAGTTTCCTTCTATGTCTGAGATTACAAGACTCCCCTGGTACCAGCCCACACATTACTGAGTAACATGTGGAGGCTCCTAAACTTGTGCTCCCAGTTTCTGTTGCCCAGTCCCAGACTTATCACAGGGTTAAAAACAAGAGATAGAATGAAAAAACCAAAAACCCAACCAAAAAACCCAACTCCAAAACAACCAAATGCCACAAAACCCCAGCCTTCGATGCTGGCAGCCAGACTGGTACCAAAGGTTTCTGTGCCCTGGCCCTGGAATGTGCTGCACTGGCCACAGTGACTACAGATGTCACTTGTGTTTCACTGGGCTCAGCTGAGGAAGAGATCAGAGTCACAGAGAGCACATTTTGGGCTAGGCAGGACAGACACACAGACTCATGGCACACAGAATAAAAGTCAGAGTGCTTGTGTCACTCCACACAAGTCAGGAGCACTAGGTAACACCACAAACTTGGAAAGCAGCACATGTTTTTACTTTAAACCAGAGATAGCTTTAAAAAATAATTTGTTGCCTAAGGTTACTACTGAATATGTTATCAGAGATCAGTTTACAAGGATTTAGGGCATTACTTAAAAAATTGAAATAGTGTCTAAAAATAGATATTTGCAATATATATGCTCAACATGGCTGCACCAGGACAGAGGCACTATGTAGAAAATATTTTATAAAACACCTGACCCCTGGCATCAGCAGAAATAAACACCCAGCAAACAGCTCTGAGCAGATTTGCTTCAGCTCTGAATGTATTTGCTTATATACATGCATATATTTATGTACGTAGACAACCAATAATGACTCCTCATGGACAAACAGACAAGGACAGAAAACCTTTGCACTATTGCCCAAAATTCCTCATTTTGGATGGACTAGTAGGAGAAGCAAGTGACAAAGTCTGTGAACTATCCATAGCCATATAAACGTGTTCTGCTTGGCAGTAAAGTAAGCTAGCTGACTGCTGAGACTGTAGGACCTGACAACAGAACAACAAAACCAAATTTTAAAAAATCCTGCACAAGAGTTATGTAACTGCATGCAGGACAGTCATAGGGACAGGAAGCAGTTTATTGTCCACAGACCATATATATATATATGTGCATACACACACATATATATGTGTGTATAGATATACACATATATATGTGTGCGTGTATATACATATATGTAGAAAAAACCTACATTGTCCATTTAGCTATTTAAAATGGAAACTCCACAACCGAAGAAAGAAAAATACTCACTCTTTGCCCACCCTGCCTTCCTACAGACAGCACTTCCAAGGGCTGTCAGAGGAGAAGTGTCTCCTTTTACTTGGATCCATTGCTACAAGCAATTCCTCACCAGAAAGTGCAGTTACCTTTTCAGCAGGGGAAAGTAGATAACAGACTCATTTTGCAGCTGAAGGAGGGCCCCTCATGCAGCTGCTTTAGCACCTTGGGTAATGCCTCTGAGAGCAGAAGCAAGAAGGTTGCAGAAGTTCTGCTCTCCAAAGCTTCTGCCCTGTGAGCCCTACAGAGGAATGGACACGGCGCCTTCCTGTGCTGCTCCCACATCCTGCAGCCTTGCCTTGGCCCAATGATTCAGCCTCACTGCATTTGGTGCTTATGATTACAGTGAAAAACTGATCAAAACCCAGTCTGGGTCAGTCATAGCTGAACTCTCAGGCTATGGGTTGTAGCCAAGCCTTCTGCCAGGGCTGGGTGCCTACACTGCTCACCCCACTCTCTGTGTACAGAATTTGTCCTTAGTGGCTAATTTACATGGGGTTTGTAGTACAGGAGGCTTTACTTTGCATTTGCAGAACTCTGCCCTGGCTCACAGATGACTAACAGAAGACAGACAGAAGGAAGCCAACATTTCCACTCTTCCCTCCATGCACTCATTTCTATTCCTTACAGCCAACACCGCATTCTAGCTGCAAACCCAATCTGCCAGGCTAGCACATCTATAATGAGAGAAACATAAGAAACAACTAAAATCCAGGCAGACTACACATAAAACCATTTTTTACGTTTATCCAGCTGTGTGCAAAGTAATATTAGCAAAACTGGTGCTTTTTTAAAGCATTGGCTAATATATTTATGTGCAAAGAAGGATATATGTGGTATGATCAGCTATTGCAAATAATTCTGGTGTGCTCCCAAAGAAAGAATTTCAATTTAAATTATTTATTCAGCATTCCATGCTAAATCATATAATAAAATACCATTTCTACACAGAAAATAGATTTATTGCACACAGATGTGCTAAAATCAAAACATCTGCACATGAAAAATCATCAATACCACAATATTTTATCTACTTTGTGCAGATAAAGCAACCAACTAATTGCTTTCTGAAAAATTCAGGGCAGAAATTTAGTGCACCAAATATTTATGGGTTAAAAAGAAATGTAGTAATTACAGAATCCTGTATCACTTCCATTTGTACACAGTATATTGGGTGTAGGCACATGCCATCAGACCTCAAGTAATGCTTTGTAGATTGATGAAGTCTGACTCAAACAATATGTCACAACAGGAGCCTGACAACTGAAAGCATGCTTAATGCAAACTTGCAAAGTCTTCCAAAAGAATGCTAGATTTTTAGCCACTTAATGGTTTGAGCAGTAGGCTCTTTTTACTGCTACTGAAATGAAATACTTCAGTAAAGCTCTTGTCATTTACAGATGTCCTTCTATATCAAAATCATGCACCATCTTTGTTCATTTATAAAATCAGATGAAACAGAGCTGGATCTTTTACTTTTTCCTAACTGGCTGCAATTAGAAGCTAGATGTTATTGAACAGGACTGTCGAATATGCTCCCCCCATCTAATCTCTTTTGCAGTCTCCTGTGTCAAGCTACTACCTTAGCAAATATCTCCATTTATTATTTTTGCTAGAAAGGTTCATTGCATCTTGCAATGTGTGTGATTTTTGTTTCTGTCTGGCTACTAGATACTAAAGTAATTTGGGAAATATCTTAAGATGTCTTCAGATACTCTTCAGCGTGAGGTTAATTCTGAATTTATGTTTCCATAGACCACTATATGTAACACTAGAACAGCACTTTAGTACTTTACCCATATACAAAATTGTTGGCTGTAAAAAATTCAAGCAATATAGAAGGTGCTTGTGTTGTGTTGAAAAAAACATCTTATAAAGTTAAAATATTGACTGAAGTTTGGGGAAAAGTATTCTTGCTTATTTTAAAATATAGATTTAAAGAGCAAGGATAGAGGTGGAGAAATTTGATTATCAAATATAATTTTAAGTCTTCTTTCCTTTAGAAACTAAGTATCTATGAGGATGGCTTTTGTACTGTGGGAAGAGATTTTAAAATTAAAGAAATGTGCTACATTTTATCCCAAGATGTTTTCTTAAATATTTGATGGATGCAGGTGCCTGACTCTACAGCTTACATGACACATCTGATCTTCTCAGATAACAATACTACCATGCTCATTTTTATTTAATAAATCCTATGTCAAAAAAACCCAAAGTTTCTATGTAGAATGTATGATTTGAAGGAATAGGCAAATTGTGACACTTGGGCAGCTGTTGCTGTTCCTGAACAAGGCACCACAGCAAAGCTGCAGCAGTCTGTAAGAGGGGTGGATACAAAGGGACTTACATTTGGTTTATGATCAATGTAGAAAAGACAATGGAAAAGAAGTGAATATACCAAGCATACCTGTTGTGTAGCACCAGCCTGGAAAGCAGTCTCACTGGACAAATTTCCCTAAGGAATATTTCACCTAGGCAAAGGAAGGAATGAGGAGAACTTTTTCTTTTCCACTATATTTATGGAATGTATTCCATTTCAAGCCATTTAAAGGGGTGATGGCCTTTCACACTGAGTATTGGAACTGGTACTGCAACAACCCAAATTATCAGCTCTTTAACTGTACTTTCTCCACATGTGTCAATAAAAAAAAAAAGCCTTTTAAAAGAGCCTTATACCAGAAACTCTTAATTTTTCAGCTGTGTATTATCCGAGGCAGCTTCCACATGCCTCTCCAAGCCTTTGAAACCTCATGGCACATCTGCCCCATAACAGCATTTACAGATGTTCTTTTTCTGACATGTGTAAGGTGTCTGGGCTTATGCTACTAGCATAGCAACCTCTTTGAAATCTTGCCTGACCTCTATATAAGAGCTCATATAAAAGAAAAATTAATATTTTTTTATCCTCCTTATTAAGAATCAAATGAACATATAAATACATTCGTATGAAAAATGTATGTCAAATTCTCCTAAATTAGGAAATCGAGTAAAAAGTAACACCAGTGTTTTATTGCACCTAATTCAATAAACCCAATAGCTAAATAAACTTGTGATTTTATTTTGCTGCATGGAACCATAAATGTCTTGATATTTTCAAATGAGACACTTTGTCAATGTTGCTGCCAATTAATAGCACTTGTTTAGTTTTGGAACCAGCTTTTATCACATCTGAAATCAGCTGAGAGTTCGAAAGAGGAAAAAAGATAAAGGTGTAATTTCCAGGTCTGCTTGGGGATGCAATGCTCACTTTAGGGCCGTGCAGCACCACAGGTGAGCTGGAGAAGGTTAACAGAAAGTGGCTATAAACTGGTTATCAGAGGCTTGTTCAGGCTTTAAAAGCACTGACCCAGAGAAACATCTTGATTTGGGGATATGAACTGCCAACATCAGGATTAAGGATGGCAAAAGACTTAAAAAAAATATTTTCCAAGGTGTCTCTTGGAGCCTTGCTTTGTTCCAGCTTTTTCTTCTTGAGAACTCCATGACAGTCTCTCACTTTGAGGAAAGGTTTCTGCTCTGCAGTGCTGCCCATACACACAATCCACAGCTGTGTTTGTGGAGGTTTTGTGGATTCATAGGCTAAATTGCTGAAAACAGTTGAGTTACCCTTTCCTTTCCTTGTTGCAGTTGTAATTGATGAGAAGGGTTTGATGATAGGACACAAATCCTTGGATAGCTGGCCAGTGGGTTTGCACAAACCTTGAGGAGAGCTATGGGAGACCTTCATCACCCTTCTTTAGAAAGCCATTCTCCATGCTGACACTTATGCTCAATCAACTCTGATAACCCTACCTAAAACCCTTTACAGGATCCAAGACTGGAGATTCTAGATAGACCTACTCTTTAATATGAATTTTAAAGGAACACCAACAAAATTTGGCTAGTATCAGATTGTAAGAACCCCAGCCACACCTTCTGTCAGTAAAGCAGTTTTGTTGCAAACTGTGAAAGAATGTGAAGTCTTTTCCTTTATCATTATTTATGGAACTGAACAAACATCATCTTTCAATCACAGACCATGCTATCCATTTTAAGTGTGTAGAGCTACACACACACATACACGTGAAGAAAACCAGCTAAAATAGGTGCAAGCATGTAAATACCTTTGCAATAAAGACAGATAAATGTCAGCAAGCCCTACTTCAAATGAAATAAACTGACAGATTAAAACATTCAACATGGGACTGCAGATCAGCTCTTGTTTTTTTTGCTGGGTTCCAGGAATCTTTACCTAGCAGCCCAGTACCTTCCTTCCTGGTTTTCTTTTCTCAAATTTGGCCTACCAATGGAAAGACAGTGATTTTATTTAACGTTGTTGATTAGCATTCAAAAATAATTTTTCTTTAAAACTCCTCTAGCTTCTATTTCAAGGTTTTTCTGACTAGTACATTTCAATCATTTTAGGAAAATGGATGGAGGTAAAATAAGAAAAATGTAAGAAATTGCTAAGTTCAGCAATGCAATTAACAGAGCCATCATTGGCAGTCTGAAAGAAGACAATCAATGGCTGGAAGGTGACCTGGCTTCAGAGTTTTCTGCCATAGCAATCAATATTATCCTTACTGCAGACAGACTAACTCCAGATATGTGAGGTTTCATCTCAATGGTTTTTATTCTTGTACAAATACCTTAAATAACGAGCACAAGAAGAACACCTAGGGCTACTTTCAATTACATCTCTATCATGCAAAGGTGAAAGCAGTTCCACTTGGCAGAATTTGCCCTTCTGTTCAAGAAAAGACACTTTCAAAAGGAAAAAGGAACTTAATGAAGTGTTATTTACACACTGTGCAAATTTACATTATGTTGTTCTCACACTAGCAGAAACAATTTCTAGTTGGAGAGAATCTAGCTTTAGTAAACAGGCAAATTCTTATGATTTCTTTTGTTTCCAACTGAAACTTCATGGACCACTGATTGTAACTACTTGCTATTTTAATAACAATGAGAGCAGTCCCAAAGCAAGTACCATTTGCCCAAGACACAGTTTGGGTTTTTCCTTCAGAAAATACTTTATCATTCCATCATAGATTATTTGAAAAACATAAAAAAAAAAACATAAGGAAAGCTTTATCTTCAACCACTTTTTTAATCTAATATGTAAACACATTACAAAATTAGTGTGCAGTTGTTCTGAGTTACAAAATAATACAGAACTATTGACAAAAAATTTGCTTTAGCTGTTGTTCACTGGTAATGTTACTTATGCTTGGACTAATTTATTCAGGACTGCACTGGGCAGATCATTTACAGAGCTCTTCCATGTTTTTCATATATGCAAGATTTCACCAGCATTAAGACCCTTTTTCATCTCTACACCCAGACCAGCTTCTACAGAAGCCTGTGGGAGCCTTTCCATCTGCAGACAAAGAACTGCAAGTTTCTTTCAAGTACACTTCGTTAATTTGAGACAGGCTGAGAAAATCCCTTACAACTCAGAAAAAGAGTTCCAGTAATCTAGTAACTAACTTCCATGCCAGGCACAATATTCTCCAGATATGGCCCAAATAAAAGCAATAAGATAAAATTCTTAAGAGAGAACGTATTTGTAAGGAACAGCGACACACTGTTCAATTTATATGAAATCAGATATTTGAATGGCAGTGTGTGACCTCAGAATTATTGCTTGAAAATATATTTTTAATTATCTGAGCCAACACATCTTAGTAGCTCCTTATGGTACACAGCTTGTGAGAGAGTTGGGCACCTTCTCCAGCGCCCTGAGCATGGGGTGACCCCGACCAGGACAAGGTTTGTGCCAAGGCTGAGCCCTGCCCTGCTCACAGCTCTCAGAGGAGCAGCTCGTGGTCTCCCCATTAATAATGACATGCAAACACAGACAAGGGGCACGAGCTGTGGAGTTATTTTCAGATTTGTTTTGTGGTGGCTGTGTTTGCAGCAAATAATGGAAATATTATACTAACTATGAAAAGCATGCCCATGGCCCCCAGGGACAGACAAGTGCATTTTATACTCAAATTACTCTGTGCTTCTGGCCCTTAATTCAGCAAGCTACACCATACACATCACATCCTTACACAAGGGTATATGTAAGCACATGCTTAAGAATAAGTGCATCATTAATTTTTTTTGTATCTGAGATAAGAGGAGCAAAATAAGTAATTTAGATACATGGTATCTTTAGGAGAAGGACAGCAAATCTCATCCAAACTCAAAAAATCCCCCTAGACAATAAACTCCCAATACTAACCAAATGCCTGCTTCAAATTATGCCCCAATTCTGCACCAACCTTTTCAATCTCAAAGAGCTTTAGCAACAAAAAAAAAAAAAAGAAAAAAAAAAAAAAAAAAAAAGATAAAAATCAAACAGAATGGAAATATATACTTAGTAACATTATTTGTGCTACAGTAGTTAGTGTTATATTCCTTGAGTAAAGGAAAAAAACAATGGTCAAATTGTTTTGTTAATGAAAGATTATAAAGTATCTATTGAAAGCACAGAACAATTTTGTCTCTGATAAATAGGATTTTTAAAATTTTACTTTTCAAGGAGCTTGATCACAAGCTTTCTTGCTGCTAGAGTCTATTAAAGAACCTCAAAGTTTCTGAGCAAAGCACTTTTAACTGCCAATAAACACATACAAGAGTAATGTGGTTTTAAATGTACAGATGTAAGTTATCAAAAGGAAATTCATTTGATTTCAGCTCTAACAGTCTCAACATGATATACATTTGATGCTTAACTTCATGACTTAGGAAAAAGTTCTTCCCTCAGAGGGCAGTTGGGTGCTGGAACAGCTCCCCAGGGCAGTGGTCACAGCCCCAGGCCTGGGAGAGTTCAAGATGTGTTTGGCCAAGGCACTCAGGCACAGGGTGTGACCCCTGGGGTGTCCTGAGCAGGGCCAGGAGCTGGACCCAATGATCTTTGTGGATCCTTCCCAGCTCAGCATATTCTGTGATTCTGTGCCTTGTATTCTTGAGAGTGATAGCCTTTGACTCACGACACTTAAAATGAAGAATGGCAACTACAGCTTCCGTACATTTAAGCATGTCAGTAGTCTTACCAACTTTGATTAAACTACTTACATGTTGAAAGTTGGGCAGATGCTTTAGTACTTAGCTGGACTGGGCACAAAACCCAGTAAATGTAGTTAAATTTCTTCATGTTCCATTATATAGAAATCAAGGCATAAAAATTTTTAATGAACATCAGAGAACTGTGTCAGCATTGTTCTAGGAGAACTACAGATTTGTACAGTTTAGATATATTCTAATTTAAAGATTTCCACAATAGGGAATTAAAAAGACCTGAATTATAATTCCTTTAATGGCAGATCACTTGATAACACTGCCATCTCTAGCAGTTCTATTTTAAAATTCATGGTAGTGCAGACAAATACTTTTTGAAGGAAAAGAATTTAACATTATCTTTTTACTTTGTCTAATTAGCTGAATACTGTGTTTTTTCACCCTGCAGCTCTTAAAAAGCTGATCTAATTTCACAATGAACACTTAATGCCATTATATTTGGAAATAGTTGCATTTGCCAACTCTTGTGCAATCACCATTCAACTCACTGCACTCATCCCTTGCTTCTCTTTCCTACTTTCTGCCTAGATAAGCTCCTTTCATTAAAACAACTGTTTTGCTGATTCAAAAAAAAAAAAGTTGGAAAAGTTTCTCTGTGGATGTATGCAGATATCCTCATGCCAATACATATTAGCTCCTTCTCAAAGTGTACATTCCATCCCTTCCATCCTTGGAAGCTCTTCAGCAGCTCTGAAATTCAGATTCAGAGGGGCTTCCATGCTCACTGTAGGGCACTAAACTACAGCATCACCCAGAGCAGGTGAAGTGGGGAGAGACCTCTGTAAATCATCTCTACCCACGCCCACTTGAGCAGGCTGAGCTGCAGAAGGGTGTGCAGGACTGTGTCAAGTTCTGAACATCTCCAAGGGTGAAGACTCCACAACCTCCCTGGGAAACTTGTCCCAGTGTTCAGTCATCCTTATGGTAAAACAGATCTTACTTTTAAACAGAACTCCTTTCAGTCTATGTCCCTTATCTCCACTCCTTTCACTGGGCACTGCTGTGAAGATCCTGGCTGTCCTTCTTTACTCCCCTGCCATCAAGTGTTTGTTCACAAGTATGAGGCCTCCTTGAGCCTTCTCTTCTCAAGACTGGAAAATCCCAGCCCTCTCAGCCTCTCCTCATACCATAAGTGTTCCAAACCTTTAATCACCTTTTCAGCCTTTTTCTGTGCTCACTCACACCCATCTCTCCTGTACCACCATTTCTGTACCCACATCATGCAGACCTGGCCTCACCACTGCTGAGCAGAGGGGGAGCAATGTCTTTACCACCATTTGTCAAATAAGTTTATCCTTCACAAAAGTCAGCAATCAGCTAGGTCCTGGACTGTGAGCACACCTTTCCTTCCGAGTGCAGCTCCATTAGCAGGCAGATGACAAACCTTAAATGCCTGTGACCACTTCCCTTGTGGAGGATACAGACAGTTCATAGAGCTCAGAAAAAATGAAGAGGACTTGTTTACACCATTTGCATGATTGGTCTATGCCCATCCAGCCATGCTCACCTGACATGAACTAAGCTCCCTGGCAGACCAGCAAAGGCAGTAAAGCCTGAGAGTGGACAGGGAATGCAAATCCATATCCAGGAACAGTAGCTTCTCCCAGTGAAGCAGATAGATTTTGAAGGTGAGGTCTCTCCACAGCTTAATGCATTCACAGCTTTGAGTATACCTTCTGAATAATGACAAATTTCATGTGATGATATGTTCTCTCTGCTCCAAAACTAGGAAAGCTGATTTTGGCAGCACTGGCAATGCTGCTGCACATCTGAGAAAATACATCTGTAGTGATACGCATGACTGGGACTGGCTGAGATGAAATACTAATACAATTGATTAATCATGACAGCTATTGAGCATTTCACCAGTTGGGAGGATAAATACATTATACAGTTAAAGGAGACATTGCCTCAACCTTTCTTTGACTCTATTACAGCAGAGGGAGAGCAGCTCTCAGGCAGAGAAAGGGGCCCTCAGCACCTATAAACTGCCCGAGACACGTCTGCATACATTTTAGACAAACATTTCTTCGAAGACAGGCAGTTGTTTTTTCTCCCATTTTCATTTTCCATTTGCTTGCTCAACCTCTGCAGCCCCTTTGTTTCCTGGTAATAGGTGAGATAGGCAAATACAGGCTCTGGGCACTGGAACGAAAGGGCCTTTCATGTTGTCGGCACCTCAGAATGAGCCAGCAGTGTAAGCCCTCTCTGCAGTTTACATACTGTAGTGGCCTGCTATAGAAACTATGTAATTTGGTTTGCTTTGTTATTTGATAAATGGCAAGGAAAGCTTTGTAGCATGTTGACTGACCCTACTTGTAAGGTCATAGGCCAGCACTGGAGTGAGAGGACACAGCCGTCTGCATGGTCCCAGCATGCCTCAAGATTGCCTGGGAGAAAGCAGGCTTTATTAGAGGTACAAAGAGCTTGTGATGAAGAGCATCAGCTCCTAATCAGGAAAAATATTGGGGGGGGGGTTTCAAAGAAAAGATACTGAGAAGTCTTAACGTGTTACATAGCACATGACACACAATATGAAACAGCAAGGCATATTAATAACACCACTTCTAAAAACCTTCACGTCAGCCCATCATGGATTGCTCCCTTTTTGGTCCAAATCTACACACTTTTTCACCCTGGACAGGCCTGTTTAGAACATGAGTTGTAAAACAGAGTAAAACTGTATTTGAGAAAAAAAAAATTGAGCAAAAGTTATGTTCACTTCACTAGACTCTTACATATAGCAACACCCGTGGAGGCATGAAAAAACAAAGCATGGAGAAGATACCAGTCAGCTTTTCCTATCAGCTTTTACCCCCAATA
The DNA here is from genome assembly GCF_000277835.1 of Geospiza fortis. NCBI lineage: Eukaryota > Metazoa > Chordata > Aves > Passeriformes > Thraupidae > Geospiza > Geospiza fortis. The sequence continues at coordinate 240,993 of NW_005054343.1, read as the reverse complement.
GTCACTTGTGACATTAATTTTTTCAGAGGAGACTATGACCAATATGGGCTCTGAACATGAGGCACTATTGGACCCCAGCTGATTGAAACATATGGAGTCAGAAGAGAAAAGGAATTTAGTTAACAATTTCCATCCTGTCTATGTTCTCCCCTCCTACCCCCACTCTCCTCACACACCTGTGAGACCACAAAGTGGATATTCCTTTAATAGGTCTGAATTGGCTGATATGTATTAAATAAGTTTGTAAGAGAGCAGGAGGAAGGTGTGCAGCACCTGTGTGCTGCAGCACAGCGAGCAGACTGGGTACAAGCAAATGAAACAGGGCTGCCCACCTAGGATTACAGAAAGCCTTGAAATGGAGTACAATTAAAATTACAGTGCAAAATCCTGTATTTCTATGTATAGCAATTTTCCCCTGTGGAAGTGTCTGTCTTGCTGTAGTTCAAAGCTCTGTATTTCATATGTAGAGATACATCTGTCCTGCCTCTGAGAACACTGACACCATCGAGGACCTGACCCCAAAGACATTCCATGGAGATTGCACATGAATGGGAGAAGCCACTAAATTAGAAAAATTTGGCTCTCCACTGCAGAATATACAGGGCAGAAATTCAGTTGTCATTTTATTAAATGACTTCTGACAGATAATTAAATTAATACCCTGAGATGAGTACTGATTATTGATTTGGATCATCATTCAAAGCACTGCAAATCCAAAGTCCCTCCACAAACAAGAATAGAAATTTTCCAGAGAGAGCAAAGTAGCTGGAGGGACCCTGGGCCACAACAGCACCAACCAGCTGGGGAGACACTGAGCACATGCAGCTCCAGCTCAAGGAGAGAGCTCAGCACTTGAGATGAATCTGTTGCCAAATGACAGATGTGTGCAGAGAAATAAAATCCAGTGTGTGGGCAGTCTGCACATTAAAGCTGGAATTTAGACCTACCATTTTCATAGCAGATATGAGGCAGATGACGCTTAAGACAAACTGAGATCCCTCTTCTGAATTGTTTGGCTTGCTTCTTATTTATTTTGCTTTATTCTGTACCAGCTCAATTTTGTGAGTCAGGGAGAAGCACGAATTGGAAATTCCTTGCTAATCACTTGGTCAGAGCTGGGCTACAGAGAGAGTCTTACCATGAATCTCTGAAAACACAGAGCAAGGGCTGAATTAGCCCAGGAAAACTCACCTGGAAGCAAGCTGTTACAAAGGGGGCATCAAGGTTTGACAGGCAAGGGATGAGACTTAATTAAAGCTAGAGGCGGGAAGAGAGGAAGAAATTAAATGCTATTTGCGAACACATGAAACAGAAATAACTCAAAATATGAAATATTTATAATTTGTAGCTGTGAGGGGTTATTTGGATATATTTTATTGCTCTTTTTCTGTCCCCAGTGCTTTTTTGAGGAAGGGAGGAAAAGTAGAATACTTCAAAGGATATGAACCAGGAACTGGAGAAAAACTGGGTTTGTGTGCGTGTGTGCTATTTATGTACTTCTGGTCTTCTTTCATTCTTGAACTCATTCCATCTGAGACTTGGATCTTACTCAGGCTGAAAAGCCAAAACACACAGATTTAAAAGTGATGGGGCTATTCTCACTTCAAGTGCCAGTAAACTCATTATTAGGGCATTGGATTTGGAGTAATGCAGTTTTCTCCTTTGTTGCTTTGAAAGCCCTCCTGTTCTGGGCTGCAGGAGGGGATGTGCTACCCTCCCTCCTGCAGGAGGTGTGGATGTTATCCCCTCTTCAGGGGTCAGCCTGCTCACATCATAGCCGAGCTATGATATTCTCTGAAAAGATGCAGTATGCATGCGTCTAAGCCCTCCTTTAGTTACTAGGGAAAAGGGATTCAGCCCATCCCTAGCCTCTCCAAGGTGTCAGGCTTACTGGATTATTGAACTTTCTGGCTCCTTTGAGCATGCTTTCAAAATAGGTACTGGCTAGTCTTTAAGTATATGGATATATGGATTTCCTATACTAAGCAATACTCGTTGCAGTATCTGGGTTTTGTTGATGTCAACACTACTATCCCCCCTTTAATCATTGCCATAGATAGTTCTGAAAAAATAAAATCAGCCTGAATCTTGTTCCCTTTTCTCCAATGGTAACTCTGTTACACTGAAATTATTTTGGAATTTTCTCCATAACCAGGTAGGCTACAAATTTTTGTGTGTATTTTAAATGAAATCTTAAAGCTGGAGTCCAACAAACTTCATCTATCATAAGACACAGAGAAACTCATAGAAGTTGGCAAAGCAGGAATATTCATCCTAGAAGCACATTGTAAAGGTTAAGTAACCATTGCATTATCCACTTCAGTAAATAGTATTATCTTCACATGGTGGGAAGGGCTAAATGCAGAAAGAGATGTGAGTAGTACTGAGCCAAGCACTGCTGTCTTCAATT
>NW_005054343.1:211624-238573 GCF_000277835.1 Geospiza fortis | reverse complement strand
CCTGCTGACTGCAGCAAGGCTGGAATTTCACTCCCTTGCAATGCTCCGCAGAGCCGAGTCCAACATAAATTCAGACCTGAACAAGTCATCAAACTGCTGTATAACTTCACACAGTGACACATTTGCTAAGGTGTTTAAAGTTTCTCTTCTATTAAATACCATAATTATTCATGCCAACCTGATTATTCACATAAATCAACCTTCTGTTTAAGCTCTTCTTCCCCTGAGAACACTAAACACTCTTACGTGACCGTATCTTTAACTTAAATAAAGAATTGCAAATGCCTGTCTTCCAAAGGAAATGCTGTACAGATCCAGCACAGCCAGGGAACTACATTAACAGGATCCTGATAAAAGAGAGCAGCTTAAAGCAATACAGACAGGACAAAATGGCAAGGAAGTCAAGAGTCCCCTGTCCCTTCTCAAAAGTCCTAAAAATTCTAAAGTGCATTTAAAAGAGAAAATTTCCTTTGTCACCTTCAACGTGAATAAACACTCTCAGCATTTTCTTATGGGAATACCACATAAGTAAGGTCTCCAGTCTGTGATTTGAGGAATAAGATAGTGCTGTAGGACCTTTCCAAACCACTCACACCTTCAGAGAAGAGAAAGCTAAAGGACAATGAAGATGTGAACCTAGCCTACAACATTTCTGTGATGGAAGGTGCAACTACCACACTACACAGAGCTAAATCCCTTTAAATCCATCAAAATATGTGCACAAGCAGCTCCATCAGGGGATGAAAGCAAAGCTGAGTGTGCAAAGCTAGAAGACACATCTGGCTGCACGCAGGTGGCTGGGCTCAACACTGCTGAGCACAGGTTTACACCCAGGGCTGCGCCCTCTGCACCCCAAAACAGACCAGCACAGAGAAAGGAAGAAAGGAAGCCTGAAAGGAAGAAAATTTCTGCTTATTCCCTCCAGGCTAATTACAGATGGTCTCAAAGAAGCCTGGGGGTTCCCCTGTACTGCTCACCTCCACTGAGCCCACTGGCTGCTCCCATCTCTGCTCTGAGTCACTGATTTAGGAAAATAAAGTTAAATTAAAGCAGATAATCCTGACAAAGTACAACTGAGAAATGGGCATCCTTGTGCCAGGAGATATGACAGACAGTGAGCTTTAGTAAAGCAAGAGTATGTGTGGGTGAAGCTCCCGATCCTCCTCACCCCGCTCAGCTCACACAGGATGGCACAGCTGGCTCAGCCCAGCTGTGTCCCCAGTTTCACAAGCTGGCTGTTTCCATATTCCTATGCCAAGTGTGTCTGGTCAGCTATCCCCATTGGAATACCTCACTGACTGGAACAGGCTATGTACCTATTCAAGAATAAGCCCTTGAAATACAGATAAACAGTCTTTGCAGGAATAAAAAGTAGTAAGTAATATAAATTGTAACACAAGTTCTGGTTTTGTCATTCCCCACGTAAAACACTAGGCCAGCATCGAACAATTTTACAAACTTTCCAAGAGAACTGTCCATAGCCAGTTCTTTTAGCAGGTGTCAATACCAGAGCCAAATAAAATCTTTACACATTATATTGATCCGCATCTATCACATCTTGATCAAAGTTTCCTGCCTTCTGTTAAGGTGCTAATGATTTCCTAAGCAAAATCAAACACAGCCACTCAACTGTCTCAACAAGTTAGATGAAGTCACTTTAATTGCTGACTTTGATGCATCTTTTCTTGCATACTAATTTCAGCTAAGTAGGATGGTGCACACACATTAAATGATGAAGCAAGGCAAAAGCAGAGCCAGTTGCAGGTAACTTGGTAAAAGTCTCACTCATTCCTAAGTCTCAGTTTTGGGATTTTCTTTCTGTCTCTGTTCAGATAGACCCACTGCTCCAGAACTCATTTTTCAAAGCCCAAATAATTAAGAATATCCCATTACAGTCACAATACTGCTAACAAATAAAATCACTCTATTTTTTCATAGAATCACACAATTATTGTCGGTTGCTCCTGCCTAGTCCCCTTCTGCTCAGATCAAAAGGGGAAATCTGAGGAATAAAATCAAAACTTAAAATGTATGGGTTTAAAGCACCTTTTTAAAACAGCTGTGGCACATTTTTGCCCTGAGATTTCCCAGTGTCTCAGTCCTCAGCAACATCTCAGCTGACATGGCTCCATCTTTGCTTCTTTAAAATTCTATATGGGGAAGCTCATGCTTTCTCTCTGTCCTCGCAATGTAATGAAAGGGGGAAAAATTAAAGGGAATGGGATCTCTATAGTAAAATATTTGTATTGCTACTGTTAAACCTATGTTAAGAGCTTAGAACTTTCCATAGATAAATTTGTAATTGGAGGAAATCTGGAAAGAAAGGGTTTGGCCCTGGAGGGAATTTCATAAAATACCAAATTAAGACATGTCAATTGGGTTCTTAAATTACGCAAAGGCAAAGCAAATAACATACATCAGTGGATTGAAGTGCTCTTTTGTAATCAAATGATTTGTGTTTCAAACCTGAAATTTGACAAGTAGTTAATTTCTTCAGCAGATTTATTTTGTATGATTTTTTTTTTGCATTTTTAGAAAAAGATAGATTGCATCATAATGTAGTAGAATATAAATTATTATGGCACACATTTTTTTAGTCTGTCTGAATTTTTTTCCACATTGTACAATACATTTCTCCAATTTTACAATTTGTGTCTTGCAAATTTTATCTCTGACATGTTTGCTTAATATTTGGATGACTGCCATTGTGTGCACAAACTAGGCCACCTCTTTTTAAGTGCCAAGCCCCTTATCCATTACATTTCCCATTGCTTTCAACAACCATTCAAGCTGGAACAGAAGGGTCCTTCCCTGCCCTGTGCAGGACAGGGCCATTGGGTCACATGTGCATTTTGAGGGGTTGAGCATCCAGCCTGATGCAAGTACTGCTCATGGATTTGCATGCCAGGGTTTGCACACAGGAAGGTTTCCCACACAAGTACAATTTAAAGAATAGTTTTCAACTAGAAGGTGAAGTTCAGTGCTCGGTACAAATCTGCCTCAGAAACACTTAGCAGAGATTTTAAGCAGAGTGGATCAGCAGCTGTTGGCTTCTGAAAACACAGGGAAGCCTTTTCCAGTAGGCACGTACAAGCAGTTATCACCCAGCAGATGCTCTCAATTCACTTTCCTCCTTTTCAATTCCATGCTTGAGTCACAGTGTTTTGTACCTGCATTGCACAACCCATAAGCACACACAGCACCTCTGTGTGACAGGGCAGGTGAGTAAGAGATTGGTCATTTGCAATCTCCCACAGGTTGGTTCCGTTGCGCAAAGCGCGGCAGAGGATGCGCGTGGGCTATTGCTCCTGCACACGCAGCTACCTTTGGGAAGCTCACATGCACTCTGTATTACAACATTACCCATTTCTGCTGTGCTGTCATTTGATACTTCCAACAGATCCATGCTGAAGTTTGCCCAGGTTCTGCAAGTCCCTATGTCCCAGGTCATTTCTTCAGTCTAAGGTAGGCAGGGAGCACTTCCCAGGGCAAGGAGGGCTTTGCCCAGATGTCCCTCAGTAGCAGAGATGGAGAGGACCAGGATGGAGGACTCTACCAGCCACAGAAAACACACAGGCACACCTCAGCAGCAAGGTGGACAACTATTCAAGCTGTGCCTGTGAAAAGCCTACTGCAGAGCCCCCTTGCTGGTCTCAGGCTCCTCTTCTCCAGGTAAAATAGCCAAAGCTGAGGACAGCGAGACCATTGCCAAGACAGACGTGTGATCAGAAATCATTGAGAACTCCCCCAAAGTTCTTATAGATGCAGTGATGTACAAGGTGCAGGATAGAAAATGGTTTTGTTTTCCCCTAAGGCCTAGGACTCTAACATACCACTTTCTTCAGCCATATTGTTATTATGACAATTATGTAAAACTATTAGCATGAGTCTAACCTCGTCAAACTTACTATCAATGCATAATACTTATTTTCAGGGGAAGGAACATATAGCTGCCTCAAACAATGAGCATAAGAGCTCTTTCAAAGAGAACAGAACAAGATGTCTTTTTATACACTACAGGCCAAATTACTTCCCTCACTGAAGGGTATAAAAGTCTCCTAGAGAGGAATGAATAGGTGGTGTTTTATTTAAAAATTATTTGCTATTCTGCTGTATAACACTAAAATCCTGAACCTTCATCATCAGAGCGAGACAAGCTATGTCTTTTTCCCTCCTTTTTTGTATATACTGTAGCCAGTGTTGTTACCATGCAAAAGGTAAATGTTTGTATTTCCCTCTGTTCCATAACACTATTCATGGAGCTGTAACAACACAAGTGTCTACACTCTCCAGGTTTGACTGAATGCATCAATTGTTCCTCACCTTCATGAGAGGCTTCACGTTTGAGGTTGGGAAATATTTCTACTGTAAACATCAGACCAAAGAGCACAAATTCAGCTTTCATTTCTCTCCATAGTGATCTTTGCATACAACTTATGACACAAAGGTGAGTCAATATGTAATACAGCAGCAACAAAATCTCTCAATAGAAAGAAATTCCATTTTGTTAATACTTCAGTTGCCTCTTTAAACAAAAGATTTTCTGCTGTGCCTGTGAATGGGCAGCTCAGCTGTAAGGCTCACAATGTAACTGAACTGTCCTGAAGAAACCTGGTCATGAAATGTCTTCTTGAAAAACTTGTCTGAATAAGAATGACCAAGAAGGCTTCAGTCTCAAAGCTGTAAACCCTTACATGCATGGGGATGTAAGCATTATGGAGCAGAAAGAACAAGAACCTGTGCAGCTCTGAGATAAAACCTAGTCTGCCTTGCCTACTTAATGTGCTTGGGTTTTTCCCCTGTGAAAAAGGGTGTGGTTATTCGTCAGGATATTTATTCAATTATGAGTTACTGAGCAATCACATGTATAGGTCACTTGTACAAATTACATGTGTGCACAATAGTGTTTTTGTATAGAAATTGTGCATATCAAAGCCTCATTAACAGCCACATAGCAAGCTCTTACTATCTGCTCAAGACACTTGTTATCAAAGTCTGATTTCCACTCTGATAAAGATACCTACAATTCCCAGCTCTACCCACTCTTACCAACACACCCATCTCAGTGTCATGCATAACCAAAAGCCACTGAAATTTCACCTGAAATCCTTAATGAACCTCTTAACCTGACAGATACTAGGATGCTCTCTTAAAATAAGTGATTGTTGGCTTAAAATAATGTGGGAGACTCAACAACCCATTTTTCTACTTGCATGTTAAATCACTGCATTATCTAGTTATAACAATAAAAAAGTCTGATTTCCCTTCATCAGCCATAGGTCTAAATCACTTTAAGTTTTGCTATTAAAGAGTCTCTCTAGGTACACTGCTCTGTCACAGATCTGAACTCAAAATCATTTATTTAACATCTGTTTCACAGTAATTTCTTAAAGATTTACTTCCTTTAAACACAACTTGGACACTTGATCCTCCCTTGTTTCAATCTGCAATATCTTTAAAAATAACAGTAAAAGATGTTATGAATACAAAACCAAAGTTGACACCAATAAATCTCAGTGACTCATTTTTCTTGCATTATTCCTGCTTGGCTGCTCCTAGAAGGAGATGAACTGTAGAGACACTCAGAGGCAATTTAGTGGTATTACAGAAGGACCCATTCAGTCTGGATGGAAAAGATCCTCTCAAAATTACAGGAATTTTCTTTTTTTTTTTGGAGGGGGTGTGTAGAAAGTACAATTTCACAAGTGAGAAACCCCAGACCACTGGTGGAGCTATGCTTAGAGTGGAGCATGCACCAGTGCCTGGCACACTGTGCCTTGGCAGCAGATAATGCATTAATACAATTGCTCTACCTGCTTACTTCAGACTAAAAAGTCGCTATTCTTTCACATAGGAGATTATATTTGCAAAATTCATTGAGGAGATGGGTTACCTCCATAAAACTAAAAATGTTAAAAAGTGTGAACATTTTTCAGGTGTTAGAAGTTTTTCTGTCGGGCTACAATAGCGTTGCTGGGGACTTGTCCTTTTATTTCACCCTGGAAATTTCACCTGGGCTGAATGGAAACACTCTGGTTCTGGGATTTCTGGCAACCCAGACATCAGTAACTACTCCCAGACTGATGGACAGGCAGAAATGCCAAACCAGTGGCTCCTGAGCAAGTATGGGCCAAGTGTCCAGCACGAGCAGAGGGCACCTGCTGGAGTTCTGCTGTGCCAGGGATTTGCTGCAAATGCACAGAGCATCTGCACTGCACATGAGCACACATCTCACTCCAGGAAATCCTGGACAGAAACAGGACCACCTGAGCTTGCTGCTGCCCTCCCCTTGTGCCAGCAGGCCTGCTCCAGGTCACAGCTGCCTTCCCATCCTCCCCTGGCTGTATCCTTGCTGAGCCTGGGGGAGATGGGCTGCTCTGCCATCACCTTCTCCAAAGCTCAGCATCCAGAGCAGGCACCTGCCCTGAACAGCCAGGCCAGGCCACATTTGCAAACAAAGAGACTAAGCTAATATTGCAAATGTTAACATTTTATCAAGGGTCTTGTAATGTTTATTGTTCTTGTACTTGAACTTCTGGAGGGAGGGAATTGCGTGAGAATTGTAACTTCATTTTTGAAAAACCATTTCAAATTAGAACGCTTCAGCTGAAAAGGTGTAAATTATCTGATGATCTGACTGGAGACTATTTCTTGTCCAAACACATAGGATAGAAAAGCTTGCAAATGTGACCTTAGAGGAGCAACATTTTCCACTGACTGTCCTTAGCAAGTGGGTCTAACTTCTCACTCCCACGGGAATTTGTGGCACAAGACCCCAACCTGCTGCCCACTGCCTTTTTCTTGCTTCTCAGCCACCAGGACCATTACCCCGAGGTTCTGAAGGCTCTGGCAGCAGCAATGCTCTGCATCCCCACAGCTTTTCTCAGCAGCCCTGGCCCCACAAGGCCGACAGGGGCTGTAGATAGAGGAGAGCTGTGCGAGTTCCAGAACATCTCATCTGAATACACCAAGGTTGCTGCTTGTATTTCAGACCTGAACACTGGGCTTGCACACCCACTTTTTATCTGTTCCTCCACAAGTATGTCTAATAGAACTCTAATGTCTGTAATGCCTATAACTAATAAGAGATACTGAATCTTCCCTAAGTATCTTGCCTCACTTTTATTCTGAGACTATCATGACTACACCACCACTACTAATACGAGCCCTTTACAATCACTAATGGATTAATCTTCACAGCACTGTTGTACAGATAGAAGACAAAAGCACAGAGATAAAGCAAATTGCTATTTAGGTCAGAAACACAGTGAAAAATGGGAAAAAACACCACAGAATTTCCAGTTCCTTGATGTTCATATGTCTGCATTGCAGCTCAGACATTTTGCTTTGACTTCTGGCTTAAATTCCTTCTTAGATTTTATTGTACCAGAACTGAAACTTTTCAATATTATAAAAAAAAAATTATTTTCAATTTCACAGAATGCTAAGCTTCCACAGAATATCATAATACAATGCAAAAGAAACTGGTTTAGTCAACATTTTTCATATAATAATTTTGGCAACAGAGCTACCAAAGAAAAATATGATTTTGCTGAAGACTTCATTGTAGGAAATAATGACCTCTTCAGTACAACCAACTTTCCAACAAATCTATTTATAGGCAAGAAATTATTTGTTCTTTTACTGGCATAAAGATACTAAATAACTTGTGAGATTAGGATCAGATAAGAATCCAGGGCAGGGTGACTCAATCTACACTTAACCCCCAGCCTTCCCTAGGAGTGAGCTTTTGTGTGGTTGTTTTCATTTGTGAACAGGAAAAGGAGTCTGGATTTTCAGAATAACATCCATTTGCTAAATGATCTAAACTGACTGGCATATATATACTTGAACACCAATGAGAAATATGTCCAAGCATGCATACTTGTGGAAACACAACTAAGTTAATGCTGCTGTTCGGTCTTTTTTTGTTCCCCATTCAAGCATATGAAAAAAAAAAAATTATTTATCTTAAAGCTATTGAACCCTCCCCCCCCACTAGATCTGCTCTAGATTTCCAATTCCTTCACTTTTCTGTTTCAGCTACCCTGCACAGATGCTTCATTCTTCAATGGGAAAGGCAGAAAATTAAAATCAATAACTTCATTATGTTTACAGTGGATTTTTTTTTTCACCTGAGTTTTCCCAGTCTTAATGTCTTACTATAACTTAAAAATCACAGCTTGTTTTAACTGAAATATTCCATCCTTATTCCTTTCATGCAGAAGGTTAGGAATATGGCAGTGTATATCTTAATTTTTTATAATGCATATTCTGAAAGGACTAAAGCATAAATCTCTGTCTGCTTTCACAAAATGTCCCACAGAATATAGTGTAAACAAACATTTTTATAGCATCTTCTCCTGAATTGCAAAAATAATAATTTTTATTTTAAAATGGAACAATTACCATTGATCTTTTAAATTCATATTCTTTTTCTGACAACAAAAATTCTTCCTGAAGAGTTCTTTTTGTTTCTTGCATATACAAAAAAATAAATAATTGACATTTTGTACTATGTGAACTTCATGTATTATTAATTTGATGGAAATGAACACATGATGGAGCACCTTCTTTATCTTTGTGATTGTTTTCACAGATATGTCAGTAACACTGATATTGAATTGTATGATGTGTCCTAGGGACTGCAACATTTCAACAAAATATCTCCAGAAATATGTATGCACCCACAATGTCATCTAACAAATTCACCTTTCATTAAAGTCATCTCCAGTAAATGTGAGCTTGAATTTGCAAGGCAAATCTAAAAAGCTATGAAAGGAAAGCTGAAGATAAAAAATTATTAATATAGAAATAGAGCCTTAGAGATTATTTCTCCTATAACTCTAATGAGACAATAAAAATAAAAATCCAGAGATTCAGCCTTGACGGTAACACAGAACTTTCTTCTCAGGAATATTTGGGTTCTTCATTAAATGATAAACCATGAGCTATTTCTATCTCATCTAAAATTCTGGCATCTCCTGACAATGTATTCTCCCAGTGATATGCACACATGTAATCACTCATTTACATTAATGGGATTATGGGTGTTTTGTATCTTAGGAGAGAATACATTTTAAGTTTTTTTTTTCTCTAAGAGTGGTTGCTTACGATGCACTTGGCAACTGAGATGTATTATGGTTTCTCCCTAAACAGGAATTAAGTCTCTACTGTACAACATGTCATACTTGCCTGAAAGCAAAAATGCTGCCTACTAAGCAATAGACACCCTAATTAAAGTTGCCCAGCATAATATCAGCCCATTAGTTTAAACTAAAGAGAATAATGGAGGTGGTATTAGGATACCACAAAACATAACCTAGGGTCAAACAAAGATTACTTTGCTTTGGGTATTTTTTTTTTAATATATATATTATCAACAAATTTTCTGAAGCCAAATATAGATAATAAAATGCTTGTCAGTTTTTAAGGCTCTGCCAAAGCAAAAATGATACAAAACAGCAATAAACTAATTGTCAATCAGATGCTCTTGCAGGAACGCTTTGCAATAATGACATATAATAAATATTCATCAAGACATCATCTATAAAGGCACATAGGAGCATATTTTATGCCTGTGTGTAACATATTATGCTGGACAGTTACAGCTGATTGTGGAATGGTAGCAGACTTATAAAGCTTTCCAGCATATTTACAGTCTCTTTATCTCTTATACATAGTCCAGAAAATCTGAATGCTTGTAAATGGTGGGGAAAGGAGGGAATAAACATTGTGCATTTTCAACCCAGTCCTTTTCACAAGGCATTCTTTAAGGAGGATGGGAAAAGGTCCAGAAAATAAGCAACCTTGGAATTCCCATTTTCAAACTTCATTTCATCTGTAAACACATCTTTAATGGTGCAATTTCAGACATTCCTGGATTAACTGTTTCAGATTAAAATACCTTACAAACAGAAAAAGAATGTAGTAAGTAATACAGCTGTACAGTAATAATACTGCTGAATGATAATACTGCTGAATTATCACCTGCTAAAATAAATATTTTTAGGGTTGGGTTTTTTAATATGATTTTGATCCCAAAAATTAACCAAATAAACCAGCAAATTATCCAGGTTCATTAAAAACCCTTGTTTGGCACTTTAAGAAACAGCCATGTGTTTCAAAACACAGGAAAATCTTCCCAGAAGAGCTGATAAAGGAAGCAGCTGGCAGAGAATTTGGTTTTGTTTCATGACACTATAAGCAGCACTTAAATTGTTTCTGCTGCACGTCTATCATACAGTCCTTTGAGATATTTATCACTGGACTCAGGAAAATAAGCACTAGGAGGAGTCACAGACACTCAAATTAAGACAAAGAGCCAAATCCTGCCCACACAGATTACAGCCCTCCCTGAAGTCATTCCCAGCAATATTTTCTTGGGTTCCACAAACTTAGCTCAATTTCAAAGTTTCAGCCCTTCCTTTTCTCTCCGTCCTTGCCCAGGAGGATGGGCATTATGCCCCGTGTAGTGAAGCTGGGAGTGTGCAAGGGTTTCTACAGCCTCAGGCTTCTCCCTCTTTCCCCTATAGCCCACAGGGGCTATGCAGAACATACCTTCTGATAGGGGCTATCGTAGAGGGGTAGAGGGAGGGAAAGGTGATTTAGGGAGCCAGGCTCCTCCCTGTCTGCTCCAAGGGCAGCACAGAGCTGCCAGCTCATGGCACAGTCCAGCCCTTGATCAGTTCCCTCACTCCTGTAAACAATCCGAGCACTTTGTTGCGTAATTTAGATTTGAACACAGGAATTTATTAAAACAGCTTATATTGTGCCAAGGATGCCATCTCAGGCACACCAAATGATGTAATATGGATATAAATATTTAACTGTTCTCTAAGCAAACAATCACCAGAAATGCTTCTACATCCAGCACTTTCTCTGGATTTTATTTCTCACCATTTGGAGACTGTGATTGGGTATGTTCACATTATAGGCACACAGTCCAGATTTATTCTGAATTTCTTCAATGAGATGCACTCCCAATGGCCAAATGTAAAGGGACCACATCAGAAAGGATGGATATATTCAGAACCTGACTGCCTGCATCTGGAAAGGAGAGCTCTGACATGGTACCAGCTTTAAAAGAGCACCTGGAATTTAGACATGGCATATCTGTCTATTAGCCAGTTATCTGCAAGTATTTGATAGTTACAAAATTGTCACTAGTAGGTTGTTTGGCTAGAAAACAATAGCTGCAAGAAACATTTGAAATCTTTTGCCTGAGTGCCAGCTTTAGTGAAGGTCTGAGCTGTTCTCATTAAAAGTCAGCAGAGAGGATCCCACTGCTTTCAATGCTACAAGCTCAAATCCTGCAAGCATCATTGTGCCACTGAAAGTAGGTCTGTGTAAGAACAATTACATAGCACTGATCCCAGATACTTGAGCTCTCTTCAGCAGTGCAAGACTCCTGTTATCACATTTGGCAGTGGCACTCAAAATGAGGCTTTCACAGGTTTAAAATGGAGATGACAGAATATCTTGTAATGGGACCCTTTGGGTGAATGAATTCCTTTGCTCCTTGAGCAGTGTGATTAGATGGGCCTGACTGCAAAGCACAGAAAGAATGACCTATCTGTACCACAGATGGGAACGGGTTTTTGGAAAAGATGGGTTAGACCTCTTATTGTGGATTATGATCCTCCTAATCTTGCACAATTCCATAGCAAGCTGGGCAGGAGCTGCTAAAATTACTACACATCAGGCAACAACTGTAACCCTCCAGGTTTTCTCTAAGGAGAAATTAGAAAACTGAGGTAAGACTTAAAGCTCTCAAAGGTGACAAGTATGAAGAGAAGCTTCCTGGCCCTGTCTTTGCTATCACTTCTACCCAGGGCTCTTCCACGTGTCCAGCAGGGTTCCAAGCCCTGGCTGTGTCCTGGTGCTCTGGTGAGAGTCCATGGGAACAGCTGTACCATGACCAGGGTGACACTGGCACATCTGAGCCCCAGCCTTGGTCCCACAGGCCTTCAGCGGGCTGGGTGCTTTAGCTGGGCCAGACCCACAGTCTGTTGGGTTTGATCGTCTCTATATTTCATCAAGGCAGCCTTGGGCCACAGTCCAGTAATTGCCAGGGTTTTCCAAATGGCAGGTTGAAAACAAACTCCCATCAAAACGGAGTGGCTCTGTCAAGTTCAAAAGGTGAAATAAATGAATCTTTACACATTATAAGAACAAAATCAACATTCTTCTGTGGCATAAAGTGCCTGAAAAACTAGCAAGTAAAAGCAGGTGTGATGTGCTCCCTGTCAGCTAACGACACTGATAAGCTTGCCATGCCTGGTTCTGCTTCATTTCAAACAGACTGCTGAAAAAAAGGGGGAAAAGCCAGAGCAGAAATAATTGCTGGAGCTTCGAGTTAGCTGAGAGAGCCTGCAGGCTAAGATCAACGCGACTGATTTCATCCTCTTCCTTTTATTTCTATAACCTTAAACGTTCTGCTATTATAAAAGTCATCATGTCAGCTTTCCCCCAAGCCTTAGCAGCGGCCTATTTTAAAATTGTATCAATTGGTAAAGCTCCTGGCTGGAGTATTTTCATCTTGATTTATGGTTTTTGAGCTTTAAAGATGAAGAAAACTCCACTGACCTGATCCGAGCATGCATGTGCATTGTCCCACACATATGTTTATAATCAGACTCTACAGAAACAACACATATTAGGGAAGCTTTAAAATTCCAGCAAAAGCAGCAAATTGCAAATGAGCACTGTATTTATCCTGTATTTGTCCCCAAGAAAAAAAAAAAAAAAAGCACCTATTTTGATGCTAAACGTTTGCTTTCTCTGCTTAATATCAGGGATTTAGCACTTCCTGAGGCCATTGATAAGGTAAGGGTCTTAGAATTAAGAAACTCGTAAATCAGTGTAACAAATGTGGACATACAATACTGTGGCCTTGTTCTTGCTTCTAGATCAATGTAACTGATAAAAGAACTCTAGGCTGGTGAGGAAGGGGGCAAAGGGACTTCTGCTCCTTTTTTTTTTCAAGCAGGGACTGATCAAAAGCAACCCCGCAACTTAGACTATTCCAGCAAAGCAGCAGCCATCCAGCACTAACACATATTGCTTCCTTTTAAACACTTGCAGCATGGACCCCAGAGAATGCATTATTAAAATGTTCAAGAGGATCATATTAGGGCTTCAGAATAAATACTAACTTCCCACAATAATCTTCACACATTTGTCCATAGGGAATGATGGAATAATGACCCTTTGAATTTGTAATACAAAGGAGAGGCTTTTCTTCTCCCCCTCTCCTTGCCAGCAGTGTGGTGGCATTGCACACTAAAGAGCCTCCTGCTAGAGGAGAGGTTAACCCAGGAGAGGAGGCACTTAGAGAAAGGAACTTAATAGAAAAAAAATGGTGGCTAAAGCAGGGAGATGAAGGTAAGGTTTCCTCACTGAAGGGGGGAATACACATTACAAATAAAACAAAATCCTAGTGCCATGGGGTTCTGGAGGAGGGCTAAGCAGTGGGATGCCCAGGAATTACCTGTCTGCTGCTCAAATTAGCCCATCACACAGGGAAAACACACCCCTACACAAAAAGATTTGAGCATAAGAAGAACTTTTGAAGTCCTCTACCCAGATGATTCAATTTTTTGGTATGAGAAATAACCCAAATAATACCCTAAATAATCCCAGGTAAGTTAACTACCAAACCCACTATTTCTTATGATATGGGTAGAAGAGAAGCTCAACCCAAATCTGAGAAAATTCTCTTGGGACTAAGTTTGATGGTCCCCTAAAAATGATCTATACCTTCTCTTCAGACAGATAGTAGGTCAGGAAATGCTGTTTTTCTTTGGAGGCAAGCTGGTCACTGTGTTTCTGAAACAATTCTTTTTCCCCTGTCTTTTTTCTCTGCTTTTGAGAAATGGCTCGACAGAGCTCACCTTACCAAGGGAGATGCTTGATAGATTGCACATGAAAAAATCTGATCTATCCCTTTTCCCAGGACAGAATTGTTCCCCACAAAATACTTCGTATCCATTATCAAAGGAATTAAAACATGCAAATAGGAGAAAGGTCTGCTAAGTTATCCTGTTGCTTTGAAAGAACCTAAAGGCACAATTTATGGCAAGTGGGAGTCTTTTAAAACACAGCAACTGCTTTAGCTGAGCTGGGGGAAAGAGAGGTTGTGCATGCAGTCAAAGCCATAAATGCTAGCCTTGGTCTGAAAAAAGGTAATTGTGCTGCGAATGCTGACAGGTCTGACAGAAAGTGTCTTCATTGAGAAATTGCATTTTGAAGTTCTTCCCGCTCCTTCAGAAATAAATGGACTAAAGCAACAGGGCTAGCTCTGACAGGAAGCGGGGATTCGGGACTTCAAATACAAACATTATGAAAAACAAGCAACATCTGCAAACAGTAAGTACTTATTTATATTTTATGGAGTGTGTGCTTGGGATTTTGACAGGTTTTTAAACAGAGCCTATATTAGGCCCATACAAAGGCGAGAATGTCCCTTTTTAAAAATACATTACGCTGCTGAAAAGCAGTCTAAATCTGCAGTCCAAGCCTCAGGTGAGCTCTGACCCCTCCTAACCTGGTGTAACAAAACACACATGTGGTGTTTGCAATGGAACAGTTTACTGCTACTTTCTCAAGGTCAGGACAAGACAGACACTTGAGGGTTAGTATTCAGCAAGCTTTTCCCTCAGCTGCCAGAGTGGCTTTGAACTTTTCCCTTTTGAACAAATAGGAAGTGAAACTGTGAGGAAACAAGTGCTTGGAATCAGAGAGGCACACATACCAGAAAGAGAAGGGAGCCTCCCAAAAACTATACAGATCTTTTTCAAGCAAACAAAAAATAATCTGAGCCAAAAAACAAACCCAGCCTGACATCCAATTTAAAGGCTTAAAATTATTCTGTGTGTAGTTGTGAAATTTTAAAGCGCACTCCTTTTCAGATGCTACCCCTGATTTTTTTCATATAACAAATAATAACCAGTTGGCAGGTATGGTGCACTGTGCACTATAAAATATTTAGTAAGGCAATAACGACTCCCTGGGCAGCATAAGAAAACCGCGATTATATTCAGAGAGAAAGCCATGAACAAACAGAGGGGGAAAGAAATACAAAGAAAGATAAAGGAAGGCCTTTCATCGGGTCTTCCTGTCCAATAACACACTCAGGCTTGATCCATATGTTTTGAGAAAAATCAAAGTGTCACGACTACCAAGAATGTCAATAGCTCCAGTAAGGAATATTGTCTAACATTTTCTATTACACTGTTGAAGAATTTGCCTCCCAGCGCAATTTGGAAGAAAAGTCTTTTATTTCTAAAACACTAAAAAAAATGAACAAGGCACGCTTCTGTGCAATGTGTAATACAATAATGCTGTGGGCTTCCAAACTATCCTGGAAACTGATACTTTGATGAAAGTGAGTCCTTCTCCACAACTCTCATATTTTCTGTCCTCTGCACACAGACAGGGCTGCGAGGCACATCCTGGGCACTGGGATCTAATAGCGCAATACATCGCTCACTGGGAAACTGGAGAAGGCAAACTTTCATCAGCCCTAATATTTTTATAATCCTGCATAATGACCCACAGGATTGGCTAACCCCTCAAAATGGAGGGGGTTGAGGGCTGTCCAGGAAGGGAGCATTAATTGCACTGTGCTCCAAGCTGTGCCTCTGCGTGCTGTTTGCATCCCCGTGCATAGCTTGCCTTTAAGGACATCCCACTTCTCCCTGTCATCTGTAAACAAACAATTTTATTGCTGTCTTGGCAAAATGTAAACAAAACTTAGCACCTTGCCCTGGGGAGAGCTGCAGCTAACATATGGTTTGTCTGTACCTTGGTGCACAATTTCTTTTGTATTTGTCTTTTCCAGTACCCTTCAAGTTCCAGAGGGAAAAAACACATCAGTGCTGCTGCATCTTTATCCTGCGGAATCTAAACTGGAATTGAGCGTGTTGCAGGCAATCAATATTACTGTGAAAATTAGCCTTTATGACTGAGCCACTGTTTGCTCACAGGGAAAAAAAAAACCTGGCATGAGTACAGTGCAGCTACCAAACCATCGCTGTGCACACACCACAACTTAGCTCTTGTCCAGGGGCTCTCTTCCAGAGGGTTTAGCACCCATCTGAGGGAGAAATGGCAACAGAGTCAGAGAGCTTCTCAGCACTGTGAAGGACTCAGAAATAACCACTTGGGATTTTGCCCTGGAGCCTGCAGCCATGCCCTGGCAGGAGGAGGGAGCTCACTGCCAAGCCAGCAGCACCAGAGGTGCTGCTGTGGCACTGGGGGGCTCAGCAGGTGCTGCTGGTGCTTGGCACAGCCCAGAGCAGCAGGGACAGCAGGCCCCTGCTCCTGTCCCACCCCCTGCCCAAGGATATCCCTGGCAGGATAGAGGGCAGGTCCAGCAGACAGCTGGGGATGGAATGCTTGCCCTGCAAGGCTGGCCTGGGGGCTGCACTCACCTGGCCCAAGGAAGAGAAGACCTCGGGGGACCAGACAGCAGCACCCAGAACCCATGAGGGGCTAGCAAGGAGATGGAGCCAGAGCCAGGCCACAGGGGTACATGGTGGGAAAATGTGGGCAAGAGGTGGCATAAGGACTGGAAATGAGGAGAAACAAGCAAGGTACAGGTTGCCCAGGGAGGTTATACAATCTCCAACCTTAAAGGTTTTAAAGACCTGACAAGAAAAAGCCCTGAATAACCACTTCAAAGCCCATAGCTGACTGCTTTCGAGACTCTTTCCTACCCAAATTACAGACCCCTCATGAGTTACTCACAGGAAACCCTTTTACTTCAGTGAGACAGATTTCTGGAATAAGATTCATGCAAAAGCATTTCAGAATCTGGCCTTTGGCATACTATTTGTCATTAAACTTCTGTAGTCACTTAACATATTCCAGTACAGTATTTGCACACACGGACAAGAACACATCTACTTATATCCAGAAGAAGGTGCATTTTCTTTTCAAAAAATCCAGCAAGGCTGCCCCGTCAATATTTGGTTTTATCATACAGTGCAAAGTTGTTTGTTTTCTGCCTGTATGTTATTAAGAGGGAGAGCTAACACAGCAATGGACATTTTAGTCAATAAACTAAAAATTGATACTCATCACATTAATTAGAAGCTATTCAAAAGTGAAAATAAATCCTGCCTGCCTAAGCAAATCATGCGGTTAGCAGAAGAAATGTCACAGAATTTATTTAGTAGAGAATAAACAATGGAAAATAACTATTAGTGAGATACATGCAATGAACTAGTTACCAAAAATGTGGCTCCATGTTGACAAATTATCCACAAATAGAGTGGGAGCTCGTGTATCTATTTGCTGTTTGGAATTACTCAGCAAATGGATCGTGTCAGCAAACTGCTGCCAGGGCTTGGCTGTCAGGTTTCTCACCACAACTATTACTTTGAATATGTGTCCTTTGGGCAATCAGCTACTTGTGCTCAGCACCTCCTCACCTGAGTCAGGCAGCATTTTCCCTCTCTCCCTGCTGAATGGGCTTAGCAGATTCCCATACTAGCAAGGAATGCACTAGACAACCACATACCTTTGACACCACTAATTTACAATCATGAGTTCTGTCTGCAAATTTTTCATTCACAGACAAGAGCTCATAATGTTCCCAGGAAGTGAACAAAGATGGAGCAAATACTGCCAAAGTCACTTGCAGCTTTCACTTGAAATATTACAACCATTTTTTTCAAGTATTCACACATAGCTAAAAATAACCCTTCTGAACTTCCTGCTCTATTCATAAGCTATACTCTAAATAATAAGTTTTAAAAGGATCATAGAATCCACAAAGGCTTCCTTCCCTTATAATTGGATTTAGGGGGGTTTTGGCTATCATACAACCCAGACATTGCTTATGAGTCTGGCATACAAAGAAAAAACAGCCAGGAAGGGTAAAATTTGACCAACAAGCCTAGCTTCATATTCCTCAATCCCCCATCCTAACACATGCCAGGAGAGGGGTCCTGTTTCTCCCAAGACCAGCTGCATTTCCAAAGGCACATGAAGGCATCTCAACTTTGTCACCAGCATTTTTATTTTCAGTTCCCTGCCACACAGCCTGGTTTTCCTGTGGGTCCATTAGCTGTGCTTGCAGTGTACATCCCTGTAGCTGGAACACACAAAGACTGAGTGACACGATAAGCATTTCAACTGCTTTTGCTGCCCACATTGTTTTTTGAAAAGAAGTCCAGCAAGAGATAGCATGGTTAAGATCTCAAGCATTATATAAAACCAGAGAGATGACACTGTCTTATTCCTTCAGAGGAAAAATGGTCCCCAGATGACTGAAATTTCCCTCTAGTCAGTGTCAGTAAACAGCAACAGAAATAAAAAGTCACAAGGGTACAATTGTCATTAGCATGTAAATTTTAAAAGCTCAGTCAAAAATATCAATACTTTCCACTTAATTTATTACTATATAAAGATGGATGATAGTAAAATGAAACATTGATTTTCAATGCCCTTTAAAAAATGGTGATGAAGACAATACTCAAGGACAACTACTTCAAAATACAGACTTAAAATTAATTATTGTCTTTTTTTACAAATGCTTGTTCAGTTCAATCCTATTTGATTGCTTCTGTTTTTTTTTTCTTTTAATGAAGTAAAGGAATAGACCATTTATGTAAAGAGCCATTTCAAAATTGATTAGATGTAAAGACAGGTTAGCATTTTTACAGTATTGACAGAAGACCATTAACCAAGCAGCCCGTAGACACGGTCACTGAAAGTTAATCGAAGGGAATAGTAATTTGGTGGGGATTTGCGTGACACTCATACAAGCTCACTCCTTCTGTTCACAGATTTTGGTTGTAACTGATCTCTGAGATGCATTGAACTGTCTCTTTTCAATGCTGTGTATAATTACTTTTTGATTATAAGCATTGAATTTAAACATTTTTGAGAGTGTGTAACTGCTGTCACATGCTTGTTTCTAAAACTACCTACAGCATCTCTAGCCTTGCATAGACACTTGATTTAAAGAACAGGAAGCAGTCTTGGGTAATAGCTTTTCTTTGATTATTTACCTTTCAGATTGCTTGAGTCTACACTGTAAGATAAGGCTAATACTTTAAAGGAAACAATACTTGTGGGCATTTTAGGTCAATGGTTCTGAACAAATTCTGTGCCACCCAACAAATATCACATGCTTGCAGCAAACACCTTCTTAATAGTGATAAATTGCAATTAAGTCCTTTTTCAAGTGGTAGGAGCAAAACACAGAGAGCAAACTACATAAAGGGCCTGAATATAAGGACACAAAATTCAGTAATGGAGATAGCAAATAAGCATATTTCCTTATGCATGTATAACCACACTACAGATTACTAAAATCAGGAAAATGCAAAAAAAATCTTTTACCCTACTTCACACATATTACCTTAATGTTACCTTTGTTTCAGTTTAGCATTCTTAGTGCATTACTTAAAGAAAATAAACCCTAGATAGCTTTTTGTTTTCATTTTATTAAAAATACAGGCATCAACTTCCACGTGTGTATGTCATCAGTCAGTCCTATGTCGCTGTCTTGGACCTTAAAAATTTCTTATCCAACTTGAAACATTTAATCAGTTAGCAACCTTGCTGATCTTTCTGGAAATAGTTAATTCTAATAATTAGGCTTCTGATAGTTTTATTTGACAGTATTTGTATAGTCATGATCTTAACACAGACAAGATGAAACCAAGTTTGAATTTTATTTACATTTGCTACCCCCTGGCTTACATGCCCACTTGCAAGGTGGCAGCAGAAACACCACTGAGCTGGAGAACAACATCCTTGTGAAACTTACTTGTTTCACCATCTTTTCCTCACTTAAGAACAACAAAACCCCAAAGAGTAGAGCATCCTGAGACAACTTCCTGAGCAACAATGAGGGGAAGCCCTGCTCTGTTCTTCAGGAGAAAAGCCCTGTGCCTGTGTCAGGTTCAGATGGGAACTGACCACAGTGAACCCATCCAGAGAGACCAGTGTGGCAAGGTTTTTATCTTGAGATAAAAGCCTTTTTCACCTGCACCTTTATCTCGAGGCAGTTTTCAATACACAGGAGGAGGCCAGTCAGCCCCTGCTCCCTCCTGAGCTCGCATTGCTCGGTTGATGGGGACATGCAAAGCCACCCCACAAAGAGCCCTGGCAGCAGCTGTGGCTGAGGGGCTGCTGTGCTAATCCTCCACAGGAAAAGACAGAGGCCATTTGCCATCACTGTTGCAAAGTGCTCCCAAAACATGCCTGGGTTTTTTTTGCTGAAAGTCAAAATTTGGCCCCTGGCAGTACAATTTTACAATCTGGTCCTTGGGCAGAGCAGTCACAGGGAATTTATAGCAAAGCCCAGTGGGAGAGACAAATGGGTGATTAGGACAAACATTAAACAAAAATCTATCCCAAAGCTTTGGGAGACACAGCTGACTCTGCTGACCAAAACAACAGCAGGATTCATTTCTCCTGATAAGCTCCATCACACAAATGTTACACAGAACAGCTGCTCAGGTGCTGTGGGCTGTAGCACACCTGGCTGATGGGACCCTCCCAGCTCTGTGCTCTCAGTGCATTTCAGCTGTAAGGGCATCTTGAAGAGAGCAAAATGAGACTATTTCTTGTCAAACTGAGAAGTGGTTCAGCCTGAGGTTTGAATATGTGGACCATGCTAAAAGGCTTGGTGTGAAAAGACTGAAATTGTTTCCTTATTTGTCTTGAAAGGAAAACAGGAGGAAAAAAAAAGCGAAGATGCCAAAAGCTTGGAGGCATGCAAACTCAGAAACACAAACTAAAGGCTGTCTCAACCTGCAGCTGTTACACAAAATATACTCAAAGCCTTCCCCAAGTAAATATCTTCCTTGCCTGCCTCTTTATTAGCAAATTCTATGAACTCTGACCCAGCTTAGAAAAATTTAATATTTTCCCTCTAAATACTTTTTAAAAAACATATTCAAGGGGCCTGGTGGAGTCAGGAAGTCTGGAGAGAGGTAATTTGACATCTGAATTATTTCAAGGCCAATATGGAAAAGTATTCAAAGGCTTATTTGGACATACATCAGTCAGGAGACCGCTTCTACCACAGAAGAGATGGTGTTGGAAATGTAGACAGCTTTCAGAAAGCTATGAGATAGAGCAAGGGAATTATGGCAAATGTCACATCTCAATCTAAGATGCCTATGATTAAGAAAATTATCTTGGTAATAGGCCTATTTCCACACCTGTAAAAGCATTTAGAATTTATTAAGAATGATAAGCGTAAACAAGGAACATGGTGTAAAAGCTTCCCTCTGCTAATTTGGCTGCACTGATTAAGATTTTATGTGATGCTTCTAAATTGGAATGTCAGCCCCACACTTTGTGGAGAAGCTTCACCAGTCAAGGCCTGCAGTGCTTTGGTTTGGTGGCCTTTTAGGGCTCTGCTGCATTGTGAGACAAGGGATATTAACACATCATTTCTTTCATTTAGATAAAGCCTGGATGACTCAGTTATTCTTTATTGTCCATGCCATGTGGCTTAAAATAAAATGGCCAACCTTCTGATTTGCCTCCTCTTAAGGTATTTCCTGCCACAAAAAAAATCTAATTATCTACTATTAAAATTTGAAAATGAATCATGGCTGTAGTTATGCAAATCGGTAGCCCCATTTTGCTAAGAGACACTCAGGTTGTGTCTGAAACAATCAGCAGTGGAAAAGGAAAAATAAATTATTAATGGTCATTTCTGAAAATTATTAGCAGTAGCACGTGACTAACACCTACATATCAGGGAGAAAGGAGGTGCACAAATCCCAGGCTTGCCTGTCTAAGGTGTATTTTTGTAAATAACACAGACCAGTCCCTCAGCCTTTGGGCTCGTGGCTGGGCTGTTTCTGCAGGAATCCTGTCACAGGCACCTCCACCAAACCCAGAGCAGCAGCCAGGGCTTTGTTAGTCCATAACCCAGGGCTGGGGAAGTGTGCTCAGCTGTACCTGTCCTGGGATCAGCTCTGGCATGAGGTGGCTGGAAGCAGGTTGTTGTCACGACTCACTGCCACACATTACAGACATTTCAAACTACTTTATTCAGACACACATTTGACATGGGGCTGAGTCAGCACAGCCACACTTCTGACTGAGGTTCTGAACACAGAGCATCCAAAAGCCCCCATGCACACACACACTTTATCTTTAATTGCCCAAGCAGCATGCACATATTTAAAATGACATTTCTCGCCTACTGATGTGGCTGCATTTGTGGCATTCATCACCTAATATTAATGAGAGTATTAGACATTATTTAGCCTAAGGCCCTGTGCCAGCAGTCCCTCCTGCAGGCAAGAAGCATGGCTGGATCAGGTCTCCAGGTCTTAAACTCAGTTCTGTGGCTGCAATTTCTAACTTCAAAGAAAGTTCTTCTTTTCTTTTCACTGGATTAACACACACAAACCTACTACTTGCTGATTTGTTCTTTAAATAAAAAAAGCAAACACCATATATTTTCTGCCACGGGCTTTTTCTTAGTACAAGCAGCTCTTCTTTCCTTCTGCTGAGGTTTCTGGCTCCCTGGCTCAGATTCCAATACACAAACTTTAAGTACGTCAGAAATATCCCCTTGTGCCAATACAAAAGTGCACTTTGAGGATCAGAGCTGATCACACAGTGGCCAGTGGTGGATTCACCTCCTTGCCTGGCTGTTCCCCTGTGCATCTGCTGAGGGATCCCTGGGACAGAACCAAGCCATGGCAATGCTGCCTGCCTCCTCCCAAGGAAGGGGAGACTGGTGTTAAAAGAAATCTGCACTGTCAGCTGTAGAAACAGATGGGCTCCCTGGTGCAGCACCACTTATCAGAGGGATGAAAAAGCTCCCACAGGTTGTGCCCTCTGTCCTCCAGCAGCCATCTCTCAGACACTGCTTCTCTTTCCCATCACCTGCCACCATTTACATCTCAGCACAGCAAGAGGCAGTCCCAGGCCTTTCCCTGGAGGTCAGCTTGGCTTTAGCCTCCTCTCTGTTGCCTGGGCTCAGTCCTACTATTATGCTTCACAAATATGTTATCCACCAGCAAATCTCTTGCTAAAGGCTCACTAATGCAGGGCTGATGGGGGAGATGGCTAATGCCTTGCTGCCAAGTGATTTCCACTTTAATTGCATTTTAAGTCTCTTTTAATTGATCCTTTAAACGTCTTCCATACTGTAAGCAGAATAGTTATACAGTGTGTGTCTTAGTGCCCTCACGAAGTATGTTCTGCAGGGGATTTTGCTCTGGCATTCTGGCCTTTCTATTCATTAATTTGAAGGAAAAGATTAGCCAATGATTTGGATATTACTGCTTAACTGGTGGCTCTGGAATTACAAATCTTTTCCTTCCATTACATTTTTTTTTAAATTCCACATACGAAATACAGTGCATGACACCATCCTAATCCTCACTAATAGTTTCTGACCTTTAGCTGCAGCCATACATTCTCCTGGGTTTTCAGGAATGAACCCCAACATTACGCTGCATTGCAAGCTGTTTCATCTCTCTGTACACTCCCAAGTTTAAACTTTCTGCTCTCTCCTGGCATTCACAAAGCCCATATATATTAAGACCATACTTCCATTGATTTCACTTTTAATATTAAACAGGCAGTACATGATACCCTCAGTATTGACTCTACCAAGTCCATTAATGACCCTTTTGTGGCTTCACTTTAATTTACGCTTTGAAGGAAAACTGCTGTATTATGAGTCAGGGGTGAAAGAGAATATTGCTTATATTAAAGATCTGTATAAAAAGAATATCATCTTTGACCTACTAAGTCAAAGTTGAGCACTCAAAATAATTCCTACTGTAAGCACATGAAAAATATTATTATGGAATGCCCAGGCTTTCATCTGACAAGGAAGATTTAAGGATTTCATTGTTTATGTACATAAGAGGAAAAAGTCTTTAGATTTTTTGTTGCAGCCAAGCTACAATAGCACCAGAGTTGTCTAAAGTCAGAATATATATTTCACTTTCAGAACCCATGTAATTATACAGATCTGAAGTGTCACACAGAGTGTACTAAAGACATCAGCTGTTCAGGGAGACCTCAAGAACTTCAACCTTGCAGGTCACATTAAAGACAGAGTTTCAAAACTTCCCCAGTCATGCTGGTTTAAGTGAAGCCCTTAATAATTCAGTATAGCCCTGGATATGTGTATCAGACCCTGTGGTAGAGCTGTGCACATTGTAATGAGATAGGAGCAGATCTGCATTACAGTGAAGGATGACATGGGCTAATGGCTTTGGCTACAGCATAAAGTGTGAGATTTAAATTGACTAAAGTGAAATGTAAGGGTGAGATTTGCTTGAACACGGTCATCTGAGGCATATTCCTTCAGTCTGCCCGAGGGAAGAAGCAATTCAGAAAGGACACACAGGAGTCTGTCAAGGAGACAGAGCTCTGCAACCTGCTCTGAAAGGGCAGCTGCTGGGCACAAGCAGAGGAGCCTGCCAGGGCTCCAGGTCCCAGGCTTTGCTGTTACACCTTCATTTAGCTGCTTGTCTGTAAGAAGCTTGAAGGCTCCTACTACACGCCAAAAAGGTGCTTGAGACATGGGGCAGACACAATAAAAAAGGTGAAAGACTCATATGTCAATGGTACATCAAGAGATGCTAAAGGATTTAAAGGCAAAGGACAGATTTAGAATGTGGTTCAAATCAATAAACTTCTAAGTGAGCAGGCACAGAAGGTGCCCTGCAAAAAGCTGATGAGGCTGTATAGCTACTGCATAAGCAATTTCTAGTGTGTCTTTTAAAATAATAAAGACTTATTTAGAATATTGCACTGAACTACAAAAAAAAAAAAAAGGCAAAAGGCTCAGGAACACTCGAAAAATTTGATTTTAAAAAATTTCTCCAAATAGTAGTTGGAAAGAGTTGAAATACTAACAGTTGCTCGTCCAGTGAAACAACTGCAGTGGATGACAGCTATAAAAGGTGTAATTATCACACTTTGCTCATGAGCCTTTCCAATTTTCAGTACCATCTCTGCCAGCCTGACTTCAGTTGTTGACCACAACCTTGAATTGGAAAAAGACAAGCAAACTCATCTGAAAATGAATCTACTGGAGGGACAGTATTTTTCTGTAAAGATCAAAGGCACATATACATGTGTGTGTGTGCATAAACCACATCTGGTACACTGTTTCTTTTCATCTGGCCAACACTCAGTAACAAAATTATAGTTAGACAAAAATGTGAAACATACCTTAGCATTTTCCAACAGAGACCACGCTGTAAATTCTCAAGCAGCAATCCTCTCCCTCTCCCCCAGTCCAGCTACTCACCCTCAAACCAACTCTTAACTTTCATTAACTGAGTCCTACCTCAGCCAGGAAATCAAAGCAAGGCTTTTTTTAAGGTGAGCAAAGTCTGGACTCTTTCAGTCAAACAGCAATAACCAAGAAGTCTGTTACAGTTCTACTGACCCATTTCTAGCCAGCAGCTTCAATAACCAACAGAAAATCATGTCAAGATGCAGCTGGAAAAATTTTCACATAACATGCAATTCTTTTTTCACATTTGTGAATGCCTTGTAAAAAATCTTCAGTTAAAAACCGATTGTGGATGAAATGTCTCAGTAGCCTGGAAGGAACAAGGCTACTTCTTGTTAAGGGGGCAATGGAAGTTGTTTCAGTCTTCTCTGTAATTGCACTACTGACTTGGACTGGTTTATAAGAGGAACAGACTGAGATCAATTGAATAGGAAACAACTCACCTTCCTAAGCCTGAGCTCAGTGATTCTTACAGTGAATAGCACCAGTGAATTGCAGGGAACTAGTGCTTTGCCCTATAAATACTTTAACAGAGAATTGCATCCTTCTAACACCTCACAAAGGAAACTGTTAACTGAATCCCTTCCTATACATCTGTGTTCTGTAGCCATGTCCCTGTGTGAGAACACTGAAGGCTGAGAAAGAGCAAAGCTGCTGAACAGAGCTCATGCCCAAACCAAACACTTTGTGTCCCCTGATAAACATTCCTGTCCTCCCAACAGCTACTCTGCTCCCCTCTCCTGTGTGCAGGGAGACACAGAAACCTTGCAGCAATGGCCCTACCAGCCTTCCTTCCATGCAGGGCACAGACATCACATCTGAAGATTCCCCTGCCTTGGGGAAGCAGCAGAGCCTGGGATCCTGTGACTCTCACCACCCTCTTCAGCAGGTGATGCTGCCAATTCCTGCAGAGCGAGGACATCCCAATCCCTGCAGGGCAGCCACAGCACCCAGTGTGAGTGGGAGCCCCTGCAGGTACCCTTAGTGCATTGGGACACTCCTGCCTTGGTGTGTAAGTACATATGGGGAGCTCACTGCTGGGGTGACTGTCCTCATCATCAGCACCTCCTGTCTGCAGCAGAAAGCCACAGAATGAACTGGGATCTTCTCAGGTGAAACTAAACCTGATGTTCTTCACCTACCAGCAAAGACTTGGGGTATGGGTACAGCCCTGAGCTGACTTACAGTAGGCTCCCTGAAACAGCCCCAGTGTGGCCTTTGGGCCTTTAGCACCACATGCTTTGTTTTACAGGGCTGCTCTGATTGGGTTGCATCACTTTCATCTGTACAGGCTGCGCACTATGGACCCAGGGACAGCAAAGGACAAACACAGCAACTGGTGAGGAGACCAAATCTGCTCATTGGAAATGTTGCCAGGCAGAGTCTCTGCTGGGATTGGGATAGGGTTCTGCTATCACAGAGAGATAACATCAAGGGATGCTAGAAGTTAAACAGTCCATGTTCCTCCTTTTCTCATTGTGTAACCAGAAATCACACACCTCCCATGACCCCCCCAGTATTTGGACTATATTCTGTCAAGATGTCACAGTTTTAAAACAGAGGACTGAGTTGTGCAGCTCTTCCACAATAAATGCACAATTGCAGTAGGAATTTTTGCTGAATGAAAGACTGCAGACTTCGGCCTATTAATTTTACAAATGTCTTGTCTTCAAATGCTACAGTAATTAGCTTAA